>NC_081793.1:6093861-6223861 GCF_963082965.1 Carassius carassius
GACCACAATCTGGTCCTGTTTCGTCCAAACCTCAAGCCCCACCAGCATAACCCGGATATTAAGGGCTCGATACACCTGAGCAAAGAATAAAGTGTTCACCGTCTTGCATTTCCTGCAGGTTTAACTCTTTTAAATCAAAATATATGTATACCTTGTCAACATGGTTTGCAACTTCCAGCATCCTGGCTCTGATTATGTCCATGTTAGAGTCATATTTTGTGTACTATAAGAGAAAAATAATGTAGAGGCCAAAGTACAATTCATAGTAATGTGAATAAGAATTAATGTTAAAAAGTTAAATAATTTCATTTAGAAGTTCATGTAATAGTTAAAATGTTAAATACTACTTAAAAGGTTAAAAGCATCTTAGAATTCATGTGTTTATAGGATTTGGTACATATTTGTAAAATAGTGTACTGTCTCTTTAAGAAAAGGCCAAATATATTAAGTTGATTATCATTATGTTATTCTGATCTTGAGAGCTGTGGAAGCGAACGGTTTTCTTACCTGCTAACTGCTAACTTCTAAATACTTTTATTAGTAATCTTTTATTTCATTAGTAACTATAGAATAAGTGTATTAGTCAGCTCATATTTTCTTTTTTGTAAATTTGAAACCAAGGAATAAAACCGGAGATTTTCATCTTTTATTTCAACGTTTCTGAAGTGGATTTATTGAACTGTGTTGCTGGGCTGACAATGGACACTACAAATGGGATTAGCTGCTTGGAATAATATTAGACAGTTATTAGTGTAAGCCATTGCATATCTCAAGATTTCACACCTCTATAAATAAAGCAATCGTTTGTTTGGAAAATGTTCTTTTTGGCTTTATGTATTGACCAATAGTATTGGCCCCACTATGATGAGATGGGTCAAACATTTTATATTCGAAAATATAAAAATGTAAAATAGACGGAAATATTAGTGTTACACTACATTACAATATAATGTATCATCCTGGCCAATAAAAAAAAACTGTTATGGTGATACCAATATCTAGAGATTAATAAATCAGTAATTGACCATAATACAATGTCAAGTCAAAGAGATTCAAATACTGACATTGTATTATGGTTCATCACCGATTTATTAATCTCTAGATATCGGTATCACCATAACAGTTAACAAGCTTCTGAAAGCTTAAATTCTTACCTCAGTGTTATCCACCACAAGAAACAATTCCACAAATCTTGGAGTGTGAAATCGCTTTGTTTTCTAAGAAGATATATGAATTATTTAAAATGCATGCATAATTTCTTTCATGTGCAGAACACTTGTGATTCTAGAATTGTGAAAGAAATTGTTATTACCCATCCACTGGACTTCAAGGGGACAGCCACTGGTGGTTCATGGTCATAAATGGTGGTGCTTCTCTTCCACCTCAGATGTTCATGCTTATAAAGTGCGTGGTCTCCTTCACTGTGGTTGGTCAGGGGCTCGATCAGGTATACTTGCTGTTTCACTCTAACAAAACCTCTATGGACAGAAGACATAATGCTGCTGCTCAAGAACATATGTACATGCAAAAATGGCCTTTAATGCTTGTGCATTTCCATTAGGAAATGTATGAAAAGCATCTTGTAATGAACTTGATGTGAAAGGAGCATGCCATTGTCTCGAACCTGATTCCAGAGCAGATTCCCACACTGACCGAGGAATCTTCCAAATCCTGAATATGGCCATGATAGTAGCAGTTGTCCTACAAATGATACAAAATTGATTGATTTTTATTTTCTGTGCTTAACTGATTATATTATATCCAGCTTAAACAAGGGAACTTCAGTCAGTCTGACATGACTTAAATGTTCAGAATAGAATACTAGCAGGAACTGCACAATATGCAATATATAGTCAAACCAAAAATTATTCAGACACCAGGTATCATCTTTTTTTTTACTAGTGGGTGCATGACACTAAAGTTCATTTATTTAAGTGAGCATAGCACAATAAAGTAAACGTCATACAATGGACTACCAGTGAGATTGATAAAAATTTGGGACCAAAAATTATTCAGACAATTTGACCTGACCATGTTTTGCTTAAGTGTTATCTGACATTTTCTAAACTATAGCTAACAAGCTGTAATAATGTGTGAAATATTAATGAGATGTCTGAATAAATTTTAGTTCGGCTGTATAGATATGCTCTATACTGCAGGAATAAAATGAGGAATATGCTAGTATGCTGTTCTGATCATAGTTATTATTAAATTACAGTAAATGTAAATTACCTTTAAAATTGGATTCCTGCTCACAATCAGTCCATCATCTTGATAATATATTTCAGAGTAGTTATGTCCTATGAGTTGCCTAAATCACAGTAAATATTTATTTAGAACTACCTTAGAGTACAATGGTGTATCTCATATGATTAAACATCAAAATGAAATTTTGAAATATAACACACCCAAATGCAACACTCACCAGTTCTTTTCCAAATGAATCAGGTGATCTTTCCCTCCAAAGAATAATTTATATGTGAGTCTATCAGGATATGTCTCATGGCTTTTTGGACTTTTATCAGATTGTACCTGCAGAGGATTGATGTGTTAATCCACACATAAACACCAAAACCCTATGGTTGCTTTTATCCTAAAACTAAAAATAAAAAAATGTTTTATTCAAATATATTTTGTTGTTGTAACAATAAGATCCAGCTTGTAAATGGAGGTACCTTTCTGACGCTCTGTCTTTTAGGTCTCACTACATCAAATTGCTCTACATGAGGTAATGTCAGCAAACTCTCTGCCACACATCCTGATGAAGAATCAAAAGATATTTTTACATTTCATAAATGCACCATGCACAAAAGTTAACAGGATTCTATAAAAATAAATAGGTTGCATAAGCCTAACTAGGGTAAACTTTACTGGCCCTAAATTACCTTTAAACATTTCTGATCTTCGAAAACTCTGCAGCACAAAAATAATAACAAATTAATTGAACATATGTTCTATACATGCTTGAAAAAGTGCATGATACTTTCCCTTATTTTACTATTTAAATACTTCAATTGATAAACCCTTCTTAGGACAAGTCCAAAGTACGAAAATTCTTGTATATTAAAAATCTTTCCACATTTAAAATGAGGAAAAACAATACCTAAATGTCATTAAAGGGATACAATAAAAAGGTACAAATATTAATAAATACATTTTTCTATAAAATTAACTCAAGGATAGAAAAGTTCCTCCATCACTATATTCTTCTATGAGTAGCTATACTATTCGCAGGAATGTAAATACATACAAATAAATTCATAAAATAGACAAAAGCGACCGGTTTAATCTTTGAGCGCAAATATGCTTTCTAATTACATGCATTAAGGAATAAAACATATTTTTACATAAAGGAATATCATACATACCCCAAAGACAAAGACACCATAGTACATGAGCTGTGAAGGCAGGGCACTGCATGTTTACTGTGCGTTATAGTTCATATCTGGCGAACTATTACATCCCAAAAGATAAACTTGAGTTCCGCCCAAGTGGGCCGCGTTTCCATTTAACCGGACAAACGCAAAAACAGAATAAGATGGTAGAATGGCCAATTGCATGCAACAAAGTTTCGAAAGGGACGGGGCTTAGAGACGTCACGAGGGATCAAAATAATAATTCTCGTAATTTGACAAATGTATCTGCTAATTTTTTAATTATATGATAATATGTTGTTTCTCAGTGTTATTATGTAGTGGTAAATTGTTGTCATACCGCTGCTGAAACAGATCATCCACAACGTTGTCACGTGGTAGCTAATACTTTTCTAAGCGCTGCTCTTGGCAAACCAATCACATTCGTTTGTGATTACAAGGTAAAGTTTATTATTATTATTATTATTACTATTAGTTTTTTCTACAGGCCACTGAGGTTAATTTTCATTATTTATGTTAGGCTACAATCTTTGAAATTTACAGAATTAAATTATTTTTATTTAAATTAGTTTTTGTGTGTAAATCACGAGCTGATATTTGAATGTGGCTCAATGGAGCATTCGGTGTCCTGGGCCTCCCTACTTGCCCTCCAAAAGCCCCTGCATGAACACATCCGTGTTTTCTACTTACCACCCAAAGGACAAACCGCAACATATCCCGTAACGACAATGACTCAGAACATTACAGGAAACACATGTTACGTATAAAAGCGTGTGTATATTCTAATTACTGTGTAATTGATGTATATTGTATAACTGATGAGTAAATAAATGCAATATTTATACATTTAGAACTGGACAGTAATTTTAAGCACTTAGTATTCCCAGAATTTACTCTTTCTTTCTTTCTTTCTTTCTTTCTTTCTTTCTTTCTTTCAAAATAAATGTCCCTAATGGAGGTTGAACACATTTTAACGCATGCAATGTTCAATTATTGACCTGATTGCACTTGGGCTACATTTTCTGTTTCAAGGATATAATATTATATTTATATTATAAATCATCAGCTTAGCTATAAAATGAAAATTGATCATCCTGCCCGATGTTTGCCCGTTTGCACGGAGAAAACTTCTATTTCACTTGCATATCACAACCACTAGAGGACAGATCAAAGACACATAAAATATTACTGCAATAGGCCTATTGTGTGTAGCCTATATATATATATATATATATATATATATATATATATATATATATATATATATATACAGTGTGTGTGTTTGTGTGTGTGTGTGTGTGTGTGTGTGTGTGTGTGTGTGTGTGTGTGTGTGTGTGTGTGTGTGTGTGTGTTCTAATACAAGTGAAAAACAACAACAAGACTAAAACTTTAACAAAAAATCTAAATGCAAAATACAAAAAAACTAACTATTTAAAAAAAATGTAAAATATCTCAGTGATGCTAAAACAAACAAACATTGGCATTAGTGTTGGCACTGCTGCTCAGATGCTGTCATTAAGGTTTTTAGTAGTTCTTTTATGTAATTTCAGACTGCATTGATCATCCTCTGTGGCACAACAGAACTGTGACAGAGGAAGTGTTTGTTCACAGGTCTGTTTCACAGCGCTCACAAGAGAAGTGTGTATTTATTTCACAGCCAGTATGTTAGCACTTTAGATCAGTGCTTCTCAATGGGTTTACTTCAGGAGCCACATTTTACTTCAGACATCAAGTGGCAACCATACACAGAATGTATCTTACAAAAGTAAACACAAAAAATGTAAAAACATAAAATCTAAAATAAAAAGTTTGCATAGGTGTTTTATGTTTTGTCATATTTGATATTGTTACATTTCTCATACGATATAGTGAGAATGTGGAGCACTTACAGAAGGAAAAAACACCTAAATTTTATTCAGAGGTCTAAACTGATCAAAATTCAATTTGATGCACATTTGACATTCACATGAGCAAAATTTAGATTTGTAATGTAAAAATAATTGAGATCTTTAAGGCCTACTTTTAGACTACTTTTATAAAATGCACATATATAAGATGTTACTCTGCTTCTCTAATTATTTCAATGCTAAATTTTATGATCAAAGTTCTGTTACTTTAAAGGCGCAATATGTAATTTTTCTGCTTTAAAAATAGCAGATATCACTATATCTATGTTATATACATTTTTTTGTTGTGTACTTACATTATCCCGTCAGTTTCCACAAACTTTAAAATCCGGAGAAAATTATAGTTTAATTAGAAGACACGGCACGTTTCTTTATTTCCGTTTTTGTCGCCCGTCTATGGCGTCATATAAACTTTGACCCCTCTAGTTTATCTAACTTCCTGCGGAACCGCCAAATACAAAGGTGAACAGAAGCAAAGACGAGACGAAGAAGAAAAAGTAGTAGCTAGCCTTTATCGAGACTATTATATTTTATATTTACAACCCGAATTCCGGAAAAGTTGGGACGTTTTTTAAATTTTAATAAAATGAAAACTAAAAGACTATCAAATCACATGAGCCAATATTTTATTCACAATAGAACATAGATAACATAGCAAATGTTTAAACTTAGAAAGTTTACAATTTTATGCACAAAATGAGCTCATTTCAATTTTGATTTCTGCTACAGGTCTCAAAATAGTTGGGACGGGGCATGGTTACCATGGTGTAGCATCTCCTTTTCTTTTCAAAACAGTTTGAAGACGTCTGGGCATTGAGGCTATGAGTTGCTGGAGTTTTGCTGTTGGAATTTGGTCCCATTCTTGCCTTATATAGATTTCCAGCTGCTGAAGAGTTCGTGGTCGTCTTTGACGTATTTTTCGTTTAATGATGCGCCAAATGTTCTCTATAGGTGAAAGATCTGGACAGCAGACAGGCCAGGTTAGCACCCGGACTCTTCTACGACGAAGCCATGCTGTTGTTATAGCTGCAGTATGTGGTTTTGCATTGTCCTGCTGAAATAAACAAGGCCTTCCCTGAAATAGACGTTGTTTGGAGGGAAGCATATGTTGCTCTAAAACCTTTATATACCTTTCAGCATTCACAGAGCCTTCCAAAACATGCAAGCTGCCCATACCGTATGCACTTATGCACCCCCATACCATCAGAGATGCTGGCTTTTGAACTGAACGCTGATAACATGCTGGAAGGTCTCCCTCCTCTTTAGCCCGGAGGACACGGCGTCCGTGATTTCCAACAAGAATGTCAAATTTTGGACTCGTCTGACCATAAAACACTATTCCACTTTGAAATAGTCCATTTTAAATGAGCCTTGGCCCACAGGACACGACGGCACTTCTGGACCATGTTCACATATGGCTTCCTTTTTGCATGATAGAGCTTTAGTTGGCATCTGCTGATGGCACGGCGGATTGTGTTTACCGACAGTGGTTTCTGAAAGTATTCCTGGGCCCACTTAGTAATGTCATTGACACAATCATGCCGATGAGTGATGCAGTGTCGTCTGAGAGCCCGAAGACCACGGGCATCCAATAAAGGTCTCCGGCCTTGTCCCTTACGCACAGAGATTTCTCCAGTTTCTCTGAATCTTTTGATGATGTTATGCACTGTCGATGATGAGATTTGCAAAGCCTTTGCAATTTGACGTTGAGGAACATTGTTTTTAAAGTTTTCCACAATTTTTTTACGCAGTCTTTCACAGATTGGAGAGCCAAGACAAAGCTTCTCTAAGACAAAGCTTTTATAGCTAATCATGTTACAGACCTGATATCAATTAACTTAATCAATCACTAGATGTTCTCCCAGCTGAATCTTTTCAAAACTGCTTGCTTTTTTAGCCATTTGTTGCCCCCGTGCCAACTTTTTTGAGACCTGTAGCAGGCATTAAATTTTAAATGAGCTAATTAAGTGGATAAAAGTGTAAAATTTCTCAGTTTAAACATTTGCTACGTTATCTATGTTCTATTGTGAATAAAATATTGGCTCATGTGATTTGAAATTCCTTTAGTTTTCATTTTATTAAAATTTAAAAAACGTCCCAACTTTTCCGGAATTCGGGTTGTATATTCGTATTTATACCTCAATCAATAACTTAGTTATGGATCATGATTATGCTTTGCCTGCACGTTCTGTGAAGCGCAAACGTACGGGTGAAATAAATGACCTGAGAAGGTTTTGGGACGAAGAAGAAACGAGACACGGGTAAATATTGGAGTTGCATTTCCAAGATAGAGAGAGCTTCGTGACAAGCTGAAACTACAGATGTTTGCATTCTAATAAACAGGTATGCATCCATTCAGCTAACTATATCTATCCGTATATTTTGTGAAACGATGATGTCTTGTGTAAAACGCAGACGGACTAGCTCTCATGTAGAGTATAATGTAAATCTACATGTGTTCTATATCTAGCTGGATAAAGTAGCTTCAAATGCAGTTCACTATTTTGTTCGATATCATAGTATAAACGTAGCCTAATTATAATTATTAACGAAAGGCAACCGTGTTTTTTTTTACATATATTACTACTAGCTAGATGGAATATTGATTTGATAGGGGTCTGATAATTCATATATCTCTGCGTTCGAAAATACGTGATTGTCAAAATACTAAGGCCGGTGACACACTGGCTGCGTGGCGTCTCTGCTGCGTGCCAGAAGCGTGGCGCCTGCTGCTGTAGGTGACATAGAGGGAGACCGCTGACAGACCAGGCTCTTGTCTTCATGACAACAGTATCTATAGTTCATGTTGAACATAAATATAAAGCCTACTGATAAAGGGCACCGTCAACAGTATTGACGGCAAAATAGACTCATGTTTGACAGGTGCAATATTTGAAAATCAATAATTATTTATTTATTTTTTAAATTACATTTGTATCTGAATTTATGTCAACCTATAGACTTTCAAACATAAAAATGTCATGAATTAATATGTATTTGTGTACAAAATTACATATAAACATATTTTCCTATTATATTTTGCCTGGAAACGCTTCCAACACGCGTGCGTGTCGCGTGAAAAATAGGCGTCGGTTCTATTTCTAGCATGCACACGTTTTCCGCGCGGCTCGAGCCGCGCCTGAGACACGCGTCTCACGCAGGCAGTCTGCAAGCTCTAACCTATTAACATGGGAGCCGAATTATTAAAAACTGACACGCCACGCAGCTGAGACGCCGGCCTCAGTTAAAATGAGTGAGGAATGTGGAGAGCGACATAGCGCGTGTTCCAATGAACAACAACTCCCATGAGCCTACGCTCTTTCCCGACGTCATCAAAGTACGTCTCATGTTATTATTTTGATTGAGTGACCCCTGGTGGCCAAAAATTCCATACTGCACGTTTAATTGTGGGATGCAAAACAATGCAATGCAATATGATAGACCTACAAATAAGCGTTCCTCAAAGTCTGATATTTGCATTTTAACATAATTTTGATGCATGGATGATCAAGTAAAGTGGCTTCAGTCTAATAGGCTAAATTTACATCTTTTAAATATTAATAATAATATAACATGAATTATTATTATTATTTAACATTAGTCGTTTGTTTTTCACAATTTTTAATCTTCTTTGCCTTCATTGGTTATTTTTATTGCTGGTTTGAAGTATGTTGTTGAAATGTGAACAGACATTTATGGCAAAACCTACTGGACTGATTTTTTTCTAAATAATTTATATTATTTATTTATTTTTGCAGCTGCTTCGTTTCTAAAATTACTTGCAGTTTAATGGATTCCTTTCTCACCCAAAGTAATTAATTTGTTTATTTATTTTTTTATGTAAAAGTGATCTAAAATTAAGGGAGTCCCAGATGATTTGGAATGATGAGTTTGTAAGTATACAGCACACTGCAGATTAATCTCCAGGTAGGCTACCACTAACATAAGTTTTAAATTAAATTAAATTAAATGATTATTTCAACATCATTTACCTTCCTCAGATAGTGGTAATTGCTGGTTTGCCTTGCTCATCCAAAAAACCATCCAGTGAGATGATATATTTGAGGATACTTCCTGATTTGCTTGTCACGTGTTGTGTTATGGAGACTAGAGTTTTGTGAGTCTTTTCCCAGCTTGGCCTGGACCCCGTGTGCCTGACAGTGGGATTAAAAGTATATCACATTCTCCACAGATGGGCAAAGACTTCCAAAGCTGCAGCCTTGAGGATTTAGCCTACAAACCATATGCCACTCCTAAAAAAAACATGGAATCACACACACATGGTCACACAAAGTATAGTAATGTAAAATATAACTGGCTGGCATCATATTACAGTTTCTTTTCACAACATGTGAGAATAAAAAACTATTTTCCTTCTCTTGTTAGGCTAATATTTTTGCTAAAAGCATAATATGTGCAGATATAGTACACCCAACATGTCTATGGATTTAATCCATAGACATTTACATTTGTACGAAGTGTATATTAAGTGTTGCTACCATTCCTTTTGCCTTGTAGATGTATATATATATATGTGTATATGTGTATATATATATATATCATAATATTAATAAAATAAAAGGAATAAATGTTCTTAAAGGGATAGTTCACCCAAAAATGAATGAAATGACAATGAAAAAACAACACATGTCTGTTCTAAAATTAGAATGAGGAAGAAATGATTGCAGTGATGAAAGAATCATGAAATTAATTTATATTTAAAGCATTTCAGTGGGAATAGAGCTCATTATATTTCTGGGAATTAATTTCAAGGTCAAAAATTAAGCTAACTTGTAATATATTCAGCAGGCAAAGGCATAATAGCATAATCACGGTAAAACTGAATAAACACTACACAAAATAATGGTGTGCAATTATCTGTGTGTGTGTGTGTGTTCACTGCTCTGTGTGTGTGCATTTCGGATGGGTTAAATGCAGAGCACAAATTCTGAGTATGGGTCACCATACTTGGCTGAATGAACAAGCTTCATTTTTATTTCTCTTCACACAGATTTTATTATATATTATGGACTCTGTGTGGTATTTTGACCAGAAGTGACGGTTTAAAGTTAAAATGTCTAAACAATGGATTTGTTTCTTACAAACACAGAGCTTGTTGCTTCACGGGATGTTAATTGATGGACTGTGTTGACTACTTGTGGATTATTGGGATGTTTTTATCAGCTGTTTGGACTCTTATTCTGACGGCACCCATTCACTGCAGAGGATCCATTGGTGAGCAACTGCTGTAGGAGGCCTACAAAATCTTCCCAAATCTGTTCCAATGAAGAAAGAAACTCATCTACATCTTCAATGTCCTCAGGGTAAATACATATCCAGCTAATTTTCATTTTAGCGTGAACTATTCCTTCTCAATGTTGCCCTTTAGCTGGTCAGTTGCTACTATTCATTAATGATAGAAGAAATAAAGAGGGCTCAATATTATTTTGTGTTGCTGTTGAAGACCTTCCTACAAACTACTTCATTCCATTTTAGGTGGGCAATTAAACTTTTGAAAAGGACCCATTGGGTGGACCGACACATTAAATTAGACTCTGTACTGAAGTGATATGAGGTAGGAAGCCCTTGTTTTTCAGATGGGTATAGCGTTAAATGTCCAGATGAGAGACAGTAACTGCAGTCAAAGTCTGATGAAAAAGCAAACAATTTATTGGGTGGGCTCACAAGTTTCTCCACCCATCCTCAGTGTACAAAGAAGAATGTGGCAGCAATCAACTGCTGAATAACAATGTCTTTGTTTATTGTAGGAAATTTGATCATTCTTAGACTGTCTATGAACATGAACAGCCCAAAGTATTACATATTGTGGTGTATATTCACTACATCAGGTGGGAGTTATTAAGATGCAGTAATTGTTTTTTATATAAGACTTTGAATTACTCTTTTAAAACCAGCCCAAATGACATGTTTTTGTCCCAGATGTTCCTTTTGCTTTGAAATAAGATTGAACTGTTGACGGCACAAGCTCATGGAGGTTATTCACAGAGGCAGCACATCCATTATAGCACTCATTTGTTTTCAGTGACTGACAGGAGCCCATTTGTGCTAGACATTAAGTTTAAATAAATGTAATCACAGGACACTCTTGAGATCTTTTAGAGCAGAGGTCCTCTCTTTTTTTCACTGCTATAAACAGTAAAGAATTTAAATAGTGATAATAATGCATCATGGCTATTCAGTACGAATGCAAGAGGAAAAAAAATATTGTAATATTTGCAAAAAACTTTTTTTTTTTTGAGTTGTTTTGTGTGTGTGTGTGCTTCAGATGAGCTTTGAAATGTATTTATTTTTATGAATAAGACAACACATTATTCAAATGCAATGTTTCTTCATTTAAGCACAGCTTTTTTCTGCTTTGCAAAGCAGAGATATCAAGAGAGACTATCAAATCAACCAAATCCAGAGCATTACACAGCTTATTTCAACCCAATATTTACAACAATCAGCACTCATTTATAATGTTCCTCTATCTTGCCTAGATTCATTTCTAAGCAAATTATGCACAGTCGGTTTTCATTTAATGAAGCGAACTAAGGGATAATTATAGTTTCTGAAATATAGCCTTGCACAGATCACCTTTTCATGCACTTGAGGATAATCTTAGAATGGCATTTGTCAAGATTAATATGGAATTAATATAATTGCACAGAAAATTGTAGAGGTGTTTGTCAAAATTACAAGGTTACTGTTCACTGAGAGAGTGTATCTGTGCTCAATCTTAATGACAACAAATTATCATCTGTAGCCACGCTAGAAGAATAAAGAAATTAAATAGAATATAAATCCTATTATCCTAATCTAAATTAATCTGCAACTGAGTAATTTTCTTGTATAACAGCAAACACTGGAAAAATAGCATACTGTTGTTGTTTTTTTGTGTAACACACAATTTGTCACTGAATTTGTAATTTTCTTATGACTAAATATCAAAATTTATACCAGTAGGAATATTTATTATTTAGGGCTCTTCAGATTTCTGCCGGGGAGGAGTTGGTGGGAATAACAGACCACCACATGTCAGGGCTAAATCCTCTCAGTGGTACCATTAATCTTGACTTGAGCCACACACTCTTGGTTTGTCCCCATAAATCAGACCACAGTTTTCCACTCAGAAGGACGGATTTCCTTACAAATCTGGTGTTCATCTATTTAACTGAAAATAATAACAAAAGAAACCTACAAAATAGACAAGATAAATATATAATCCCTTTTTTTTACATTATAATAAATTTGATCAATACATTTACAAAAGAAATTTAATTTATTGACAATATTACATTATGCATTAAAAGTCGACATTGAAAAAAGGGACATGCCAAACATTCTTTTTTTAAGTTCATCTTTTCATTCAAATTATGCTAAAATATTTCGAATGAAAAAAAAGGTATTTCATAAATAAAAAGTGCAAATAATAAATAAATGTTATTGTTTCCTGTAGTTTTCAAACTTGCAAAGAAACAATGAAAAATATATATATTTAGACTGAAATGTACACCTCCATTAAGCAGCATGTGATGTTTGATAAGGACTTATCGATGAAAGTTATTAGAGAGCATCACACTATTGACTTTTCCGTTTTCGTTTGCAGTCTGTCGGCAATGCTCCCCAAGTCAAATACTCTCACACACGGTCGTCGAAGACAAGCTTTTACTTCTGGACAGCTTGAAAACAGTGTAGCTCCCTGTGTCCGACGCAAATCTCCTGGAGGAGCCAGAGCTGCGCGGCTGGATTTTAGACGCAGAATTTCTCATTGAAGATTTATTGGTCATGCTCAAGACAGATGACATCTTCTCTCTGTAGCTTTCTCTGAACCTCTTGGCCGATCTGTACAAGTTTCCGACAAAGCAGTAGCAGAGGGGATTGAGGGATGAGTTGGTGAGACCCAGCCATTGCGCAAAGGGTCTGCTCTGAAGAATCCAACGATGCTCAACGTTGCTCAGCTCATCGTTTCGATCAGGAGAGCTGGGGATGTTGGAATCGATCCAGATGTCCACGGCGTAGAGTGGCAGCCAGGAGAAGGTGAAGAGCAGCACGAGCGCAAAGACCATTTTGGCGATCCTCTTGCGCGTTTTCAGGCGTGATGTCGAAGAGGTCAGCGCGAGCTGGTTGGGATCTGAAAATGATGCTGTACCTCCTCTATTCAATTTCCAACATGTCAGGAAGCAAATAATTAGGTTAAATACCACCGGGAATCCATATAACGCGCAGAAGAGTAAAAAGTTGTAACTCTGGCGCAGTTTGACTTTAGACCAGCTTTCCACGCACACGGTCACTGTATGCAGCCCGTCTAGAAGAGAAAGCGTCTTAGTTGTGTTCATGAAAAATAATGGCAGACATAACGCAGAAGACACGACCCACACCACAGCTATCATGCATATCATTCTGCTGGCCGTGAAGAAAGCCCTGGCGTGCAGAGGACTGTGGACGCTGTAGTATCTGTTCAGACTGATCACGGACAGACTCAAAACGCTCGCAGAGACGGACACCGCCTGAACGAACGGCACAGCTCGACACAGAAAGTCTCCAAACACCCAGGCGTTATACACCTGGTGTCCTAAGTTAACCGGCATGCAGACACACACCACCATCATGTCGCACACCGCCAGGTTGACCAGGAGTCTCCTGGTGGCTGAAGCTCCAGATAAACGATTCCTGCGGCGCGTCAGGACCCACAGAGCCATGATATTCCCCACCAGTCCGGTCACGAAAGAGATCACGTACATCACCATTAAAACTATAGTGTCCGGTTCGTGTCCCGCGAACAGAAAGTCGATTGAGAAAGGCGTCAAGTCACGAGTAGTCCAGTTCTTCTGGAGATGCTCCCAAAGAGAAAAGTTGTTTGGGAAGAAGCGTCCGAATGTGCTGTGAATGCTCGAGGTGTTCATGTTTCCTCTGTATAGGATCTCATCTGACCGTCCGCTTCTCGAGGATCTCCATTACGCCCCCACCCTCAGCTATATGATAAAAGAGCAATGATTCACCGAGAAAAAAAAACTCAAATATCCCATAATTGGTTAAATCTCAGATAATGACGCGTGTAATTAAAATATTCTTCACTGTAGCCTACGACTTCTCTCGATCACATTTCAAACGCTGATGCTTGTAAATCCATTATTGTGTATTTTTGGTATGACTGGGTGACAGAATGTAAACGATGAGGATGCAGGATGTGTCAGCATCTGAAATGCACAATTGAGTTGATAGATATAATGTGTCTCCTTCCATTTGTTTTTGGAAAAAGTATGTGAGCGTGATATCTCGCAACTCTCCCATAAAAGTCAGATTTGTGGAGAATTTGTGAAATTGTTATTTCATGCACACAATGAACAGTTTTTGTCATAAATTCCTGCAGCTGCTCCAGAGTCGCTGTCTGCCTCTTGGTCGCCTCTCTGATCAGTTTCCTCCTGGAACTTTCGTCCAGTTTGAAGTGACGTCCTGATCCAGGGAGGGTCTGTGCTGTACCAAACACCTTCCATTTTGTAATAATAGACTTTGCTGTGCTTCTAGGCATTGATAAAGCATTTGATTTTTTTCTGTATCCATCTCCTGACTTGTTCCTGTCCACAACTTCATCCCAGAGATCTTCTGACAGTGCCTTGCCACCCATAGTTGATTGTGTGCTCCAGTTGCACTAAGACTGATATGCTCCAGGAAAGCTCTTTCTCACATGTCACATCTGTCACTAATCAATGGTTGAAATGTATAATACACAAGATCATGAAAATGTATTTTCTGTCTTGAGCACATATTCCCCCAGACATCATTTACCAATCCACATTGATTCATTATTTTGTTCAGATTAACACACAGCTGTCTTTATATCAATGATGCTCTGCAGTTAGTGGCAACATCTAAATTAACTGGCTTTGTTATTGACTAAATGAATGGTTAAATAGGGCCAAATCAGTACTAGGTCATCAAATCAGGCCAGTCAGCTGCTTGTTTTGTCTTTTTACACAGATTTTGCAGGTATGATATTTCCAGCACATTTAAAAGAGCTACTTATAAAATATGAAAACATGTTAGAAAATGAGTAGTTTTGTGTATAAAATCTGATTGCATTATTCAAGTTCTAAGCCGTTGCTATGAACAGCCCCAGTTGGAGGCCAATGAGCTATATCTTTTGGCAGAAGAATCGCTCATTATGAATAAATGTAATGCTCTATTGAACATTTGTGTCTTTTATCATTATCGCTGTTGCCACCATTTAGAAAAGCAATAATCCACTTAAGGCCAAGTTACAGTCATGTGTTCTTAAATAAATGTGTTTCTCTTGTGCTAGATGTCTTATATTATGAATAACAAAATGTATGTGCATTTGCCTTATGCCTTTGCAATTGTTAAGATTTCTGAACAGGGGAAAAAAACTAATAATTTCTTCTTCACACACCTCAAAACTAACACATTGTGTTCCAATCTACCAAGCAACACTGATGAACAGACTTACATAACAGGCCTGCTGTCTAAGTGTTTTAATTCACTCATTCACATCATGATGACAACTCCAACCTACAGCATGACTAATAAGAAAACTAATAATGATTTGATCATCATATCAGACACTAGAAGAACATTGCTTGAGTAAGGTTGATAGTCACCTTCTTGCAAATGCATTCATTTGATAATTTCCAACACCTCAGATGCAACGAATAGCCCACATATTTATTACTTTACCTACTTCACAAAGCACCTACCTGATTTAAATACACTGCAGTCCTGTAGTTTTCCGCAAATAAAATTTTCCATTTTTAAAACACAGGCAAAACACTGTGTTTTAATTAGGTACCATAAAAAAACAATGAAATAACTTTTTTTACAACAATTATTATTTTTTTATAACGATAATTTTTAAATATATAAATATGTGCAACTGTTTATTTTTAATTATGTTATTCATAATAAATAAATGAATGTTAAAATATACATGATAACATGTTAATTCATTCATACTTGTACATTTTTACATTAACCAAAAAAAGTATATAAATAAATGCTGTTAAATTATTATTAATTGTTAGTTCCTGATACTTGATGTATTAACTAATGTTGACAAATTTAACTTTATTACTCTCACACACAAAGATAATAACTGATAAAATGGAAAATTACTTTTTGCTGAAAGATTATTTTTCTAGACTAAAACACTTGAATTCTATAATTAGAAAAACGTCCACAAAGCTATTTATCTGCACTAGATTTCCAAAAATTACAATAGGAAACTCTCTATTGACAGTTTATTGCAAGATATTGACAATTTGATTTTAAATGTTAGTGTCAGAAATGTGATTTACCTGAACTATAAACAATTTCACGGGTAAATTGCATGTCTGACATCTTGGCTCATGTCCATTTGTGTTGAAGAAATTGATCTAAAATTGAATCTTGTGAAGAAAATGACACAGTTAGCATGGCCAGAGCTTGAAAACAGTGTTGTAACGTTGGTCATAATATAGTGCAGGGACTTGTTTTTTACATTTGTTAACAAAAGTTTTGTTAACATTTTTAACAACTAAAATGCATCTAATAAACCATTTTTTCACCATATTTGGGTGTGTTTTCAAAATCATAATTACAGTTTAAAACAACAACAGAATCAAATGTTGTATTTTAAACCTTAGGTCTTAAAGGGTTAGTTCAGTCAAAAATGAAAATGATGTCATTAATGACGCACCCTCATGTCGTTCCAAACCCGTAAGACCTCCGTTCATCTTCGGAACACAGTTTAATGCCGCGTTTCCACCGAAATTACCCGGAACATTTGTACCAGGAACTTTTTTCCCCAGGAACTTTTTTCCCCCCAGACCTGTTGCTTTCTGCGTTTCCACCGTGAAAATTACGAAACGAAATGGGATATCAAATACCACTGCCTCCTTTCGTTTTGATTTAAACATAATAACAGCTGCAGAAATGTACTTAGTTCAGGTAAATGTGTATATATACAGCAAATACAATGAAACAAAATAGTATATCAATTTGTCTTTTTTATTTTCATTTTAAAATATAGATAAATTGAATACAGACCAAAGATAACCTGTTAGATTTTATCTTATGTTTAACCACTAAAGAGACATCAGAGCCAGCGGCACATATCAGAAGGTCTAGCCAAGGTGAGGCTGCTTCTCGGCGGATAGATGATCACTGAGCTCTCGCTGATCGCGTGGAGCTGACCGTCTCTGAGATCGGCGAAACACATTTTTAAACAGGCGCTGTCTTTATAAATAAACCACAGATTTGAGTTTTAAACAACTACATTCTCGCCTGAAATACTTTTAAAATTACATTTCATGACACAATAACAGTAGTATTTTGAAAATGTTGATCCGAATAAATGGTGGTTGAACTCAACCAATGCTGCGTGAACTCAACCAATCAGGATGTTTAGCGCCCAAGTCCTGCCCCCGAAAGTTCCGGAACTTTGAAAAAGTACCACCTCGCCAGCAGGGACTTTCTGAGGGGCATTTTTTTACCCGGAACTTTATTTAGTTCCTGGTTCCTGCGGTGGAAACACACTGAGTACCAGGCCAAAGTCCCTAGTTCCGGGGTAAAGTTCCTGCGGTGGAAACGCAGCATAAGATATTTTAGATTTAGTCCAAAAGCTTTCTGTCCCTCTATTGAAAATGTATGTACGGTATACTGTCCATGTCCAGAAAGGTAATAAAAACATCTTCAAAGTAATCCATGTGACATCAGAGGGTCGGTTAGAATTTCTTGAAGCATGAAAATACATTTTGGTCCAAAAATATGAACGGAGGTCTTACGGGTTTGGAACGACATGAGGGTGAGTCATTAATGACATAATTTTCATTTTTGGGTGAACTATCCCTTTAAATCTTAGCAAACACACAGAGGAAACTCTTACCAAAATTACACAGAGTTTGACAAAGCAAATCTCATTCCTAATATGCAAAACATATTATAGTTTTTTTTTTATGTGGCACAAGTATTCAAGCTACACAAGATTTATATCCTCAAACTGTTTTTTTAATTGCTTTGATGCAGTTTTCACATGCAAGTGGTACATTTTCAAAACTATTACTGATTTCACAGCATTCAAAATGCACATAAAAAAATGTTTTGTTTTCAATTATGTTAGTAGACTACAATACACAAAATAAAAAATAATCATTTTCATTACACAAAATAAGTGTTTAATCTGTATAAATATTTCATTAACTGCCTTTCATAATGCTATCAAACATTTTAGTTTATTTATTTTCTTGTTCATTGTTTAATCCAACTGATCTTATATGTTTTATGTTTATGCTATTTTTACATGCATAGTGAACATTTTCAAAATGTTTATAGCTAAAATTCTTTCATTCTTTCAGTACATTGAAAATATTTCCTTTCCACATAAACAGTTTTAAAAACACAAGATCATTTTAATAACATCACAATGTACGAACATTATAATTCAGTAGCAAGTAATGTGAAATGTGTTTCAAAATCACATTTGTTGAAAAACTTTAGATTTTACAGGCTACAGTTTTCATGTTAGAAAATATACTAGCATTAACTAACAGTATTTACATAATGTTCATAAAGTTTGTAACAGTATCTGTGCAGTGACACTGCAATTATTTTATTTATTTATTTTTTTGCTGCCAATGCAATACTTGTACAACTGTTGAAAGTATGAGATACGTTTTAAACATTTACATTTCACTTGTGAAAATAGTGCAAAGTGTACAAAAAAAAACCTGTTAGAACAAGACATTTTAAATGAAAGCAAAAGATAAAAAAAGAAACAAAATAAATCATGAAATAAAGACTAGTGACCTTAAACCATAAACCAACAGCAGCCAGCACTTTAGTTCTTTCACCCTTCACTGACAGTTTCAAGATTATTTGTGGATTGAGAACGACACCATCTCTATTTTTCATTCAACACCTGCTTCTTTCACACATTATTCCTCATAGGTTCCATTTGAAAGCGCCACAAGATATTTGGAATAGATTGGTGAGATGGCACTTGGTTTTTCACAAGGTTATACCTTTAGTGGTGAATCATTTATTGTTCTTATCACCCTGGCAAGCTGTGCTCTGCTGAGCTACTGCAAACACTGGGAGTTAGAAGAGACTCACTGACATGAGTAATCTTCCACCTTGAAACATCTGCGTTCTCTACACCAGAGTGCAAACTGAGAACTGACTGGGATTGGTTGGACTGCCAGAGTGACAAAATCTTCTGGAATTGTTTTTGATGGGTATACATTTTTCATTTCATAGAGATAATAGACAAGATGCCTAAAAGTTGTGTGCCATCTTCACCCACTTCTCTGATAATCACCACAGGGTTCTATTCATAGCAAACTCAAATTGTCCAGATGTGTGACTGTCTCCAGAATCAATACTGTGATTGATGCGGTTAAGTCTGGAGGTTTCGAGGCAACTGTGGTAAAAACTTGGAAGTTGAGGATTTCTAATGTCTTGTTTCATAGTTGTATTTTGGTCTCTTTTATTTAATTAATTAATTAATTAATTTTGTCGATCCAAAAGGAATTCTAAACACTAACACAACACAAATGACAGAATTTGTTTTTGCTTTCAAATATGCCTATTCTGATAGAAGAAGTCTCTTACAAATTATAAAACAACAGTCATATCATGCATAAACAAAACCGCAACCAGACAGGGTGTGCAACATCCCTAATGTCAATTTATTGTGGAAATTGTATATTATGTTATTACTTTTTTTATTTGAAATTTTCCAGACTTGTTAACTATATAATAAAATACCATGATTCTTAAATATAAGTAAATACATTTTGCACCTTATATATAATATCATGTTAGTTTATCTTTAATGGGCTATGGGAAAATTAGCATAATATTAGTGTAATCTATTAAATAGGTGAAGTCAGCTAAAATGGGTCATCAGGTAATGTTAAGACATACAGTATAGGAAATATTAAAGTGTTTTTGTTTGTTTGTTTGTCAAATATGTCCTAATCTTTAACAAAATGTTCAAAAAGTATTTGATTATCACACTAATACATGCACACAAAAGACACCCGTGCACTGAAACACACACCTATACAACATGATCAGTTCATTTTTAATTGCATCGTTTAATGAAGTATTGGTTCAACCTTCTATTTAATGAAAAAAATTCATTAAACTATTAGTGTTTCTGTAGATCAATTGGTAGAGCATTGAGTTATCAAGCGCAAGGTTGGGGGTTCAAATCCCAGGGAACACATGGTAACAATTGATAGCCTGAATGCACCGTAAGTCGCTTTCTACTAAATGCATAAAATTTATATATAAATTCATGGTGTTGTTGCAATGGCACACTAAAGAGACAATGGTGTAAATTTACTATTAAAAATAAAATTATTTCAGCCGAAATTACCTGGCCCATTTTAACTGAAGAGTTGGCCCATATTTCCTGAATGTTGTGCCTAGGCTCAAGAAGGTACCTTCTCATAATTTTAAAATAATTATACTTTCACATAAAAAAAAATATAGGCCTATATATATTTAAGAGACCCATGCTAATTGAAAAAAAAAATTGATCTCATGCATAGCTTATTTGATGGTATTATAAGTCATTTACCAAACATGGCAAATTTTAGCTGACTTCACCCTAGCCTATGCATAAAACCCGTCTTTTAACTTGTACTAGTAGATATAGGTGTCATGTCAAATAAAAATTTTAAATCGACTGACTTTGTACTTAACGTACATTTAATAAAAACATTGTTAAGTAACTAATTATAACACTTTCATTGCTACATAAAGTAAGCAAAGAAAATTTGCATTATCAAAGAATATTAACTTATGTCTAGACAGAGTTCAAGAACTCTCAACAACTCCCATTATAATAATTGAAGCTGTTTATACTGTGAAATGTATATCTTACCTGTTTGTTTATGATGAGACAATTAATTCGCAAGAGAGCAGCATTCAGTCAGCGATCGCGCGCACTGAACAAAACACGGGGTTTTCAGCGATGATTCATCTGAATCCCTCGGATTGGCCATTGCATTCATAAACTCAACAGAATCTTGTGTGATTGGTTATAATGTGCAGCGCTGTAAAAACGCGTCTGGCTCGGCGCCAGCCAAAGTGCAAAGCAGAATTTAAATTTGGCTGCTGATGCTGTGCCGCACTGGACGTTCTCAGCGTATCACACACACACACACACACACACACACACATATATATATATATATATGTGTGTGTGTGTGTGTGTGTGTGTGTGTATGTGTGTGTGTGTGATACGATGAGAACGTCCAGTGCGGCATATATATATATATATATATATATATATATATATATATATATATATATATATATATATATATATATATATATATATATATATATATATATACACACACATACATACACACATACATACATACATGTATTTTTATTTTTACTTTTGGAATCTGTATCCAAAATCCACTTTGTTTAAAATCCTGAGGGGGGCACGGTTGAAATCGCGTTCCTGGAGGAGCAGTATTTCGGAAGAAACATTTTATATATCGAAATATCTACGTCCCGTGCGTTAATTCGTCCCTGAGTAGTATTATTACTGTTATTAAACAAATATAAATCAAAACATGTTATAAATGTAACAAATAATCACTTGGAAATTGTATAAATAAGAAAGAAAAATGAAAAATAGATTCTCGTTTATTATGACGGTTAAAAGGAAAGGTCTTTTATTTTGAAAAAAAAATGCATTTTGGCGGACATTTACAAATGTACAGTTTCTGACTTCCTATTAGTTTAGTGTTTTTGTCAGATTCCCCAGTGTTTTATTAACAGATGCGGTTCGACTTATTCAGACGGACTAGTTAGACTTCTACTAGGTAAAATAACAAAGTCTATAATTATAGTTAAACAGTAACAGTAATTTTGTCATGCAATATCTATAAATGCAAACGGGGCGATGGCTAGCGTTAGCTATAACTTTACATAAGTAATAACAAATCCGCGGAGTTTTTTTTTTACTGTCACTTGGGCTTACAGAATATTCGTGGTTTTTGTGTTCATCTGATATATCTAGATCTATGGTTGTTATTTATTTATTCATTCATGGAGCTTGCTCTCGTTTCTCAGACGACGCTTTCTGATTTCAGCTTCTGATTTCATCTGAAGACATGAGTGAATTCAGGATCCATCATGATGTTAATGAACTCCTCGGGCTTCTTAATGTCCGAGGAGGAGATGGTGCTGAGGTGTACATTGATTTGCTGCAGAAGAACAGGACTCCTTATGTGACCACGACAGTATCTGCACACAGTGCTAAGGTAAACAGACAGTGTGTTTTATCTCCCATTACATGTGTTCTGAATGCAGGAGACTCATTTACCATGACTTACAGGTCAAGATGGCAGAACACTCCAAAACACCAGAAGACTTCTTAAGGAAATATGACGAACTGAAGTCAAAGAATGTACGCAACCTTGATCCACTGGTGTATTTGCTTTCCAAACTCACTGAGGATAAAGAGGTAGGTTTAATGATACTCATTTCCAAACAAGAAATTCACATCATTTCCCCCTAAATGTGTCAGTGTGTCTACATTATTTATTTTGATATTGGGGATTTATGAGAAACATGAACATGCTTTTGCTCTTCAGACTTTGAAGTTCTTGCAGCAGAACGCAAAAGAGAGATCGGAAATGTCTGCAAACGCAGCATCCAGCACCACCACGTCATACAGCATTCCTGCAACCAGCAGCAAAATGTCCATGCAAGAACTGGAGGAATTGCGGAAGAAGCTGGGAAATGTCACGGCCAGCTCCAATGTTCCTCAGGTAGTATGAGGAAACGGAAAGTGATGATAATCTATTTGATTATTTAATAGGGACAATGCACACTGATGAAATTAAAAATTAAATAAAAATTAAATTCATGCATTTAGCAGACGCTTTTATCCAAAGCGACTTACAGTGCATTCAGGCTATCAATTTTTACCTATCATGTGTTCCCGGGGAATCAAACCCACAACCTTTTGTGTTGCTAACGCAATGCTCTACCACTGAGCCAGAGGAACATTTAGTAAGTCAATCCTGAATTCTGTATGGTGCATCATTTTGTTTTCCCCCACAGTCTTCTGAGGTCATCCGTAAAATGCTGAGAGACCGACATAACAAGAAAAACCCCACTCAGCCGAACCCTGTGTTTCCAAACTGGGTGTATGACCGGCCTGCGCTGATTGGGGATTTCGTCACTAGCCCCACCCCTGTGGGAGATCCCGTAGTGGCTATTGGTATGTATGTAGCAGGGTTTTTCAAAATCAGAGCCTTAGATGAATAGGGAATAGTTACAGAGCTGGAGCAAGTTATTCAATTTGATGCGAGATTATAAAGAAATATGGACACTTTTAATTTCACCTACACTTTAAATGAAGAAGCAGTAGATGCCAAATCTGGTTATACATGTATATGTGATTGAAAGTTATGATGGGTGGTTACTAAGTTGTTGTTTTTTTTAAATTAAAGATTATGAAGATTACAGATGAATAAAAAATAAATAAATAAGATGTGCATGGATAAATCATTCATAATAAACACTTAAATTTACACACACAAAAAAACTGAGCTGTCAGTTTTGATTTAATAGTGCCCTAAACATGCGTAATTACAGGTACAATGCCGCTGGCTGCACAGGAACAAGCTCTGGTTGAGGACCTGCTGTATGTGCTGATTGGTGTGGATGGGAGAGACATCACAGCTCAGCCTGTGCTTGGCAGACAGAGCCGCTCTTTTATAGTAGATCCTTCCCTCGACATGTCCATCAAAGAGCTGGTCAACCGGATATTACCGGTGGCGTCTTGTTACTCCACAATCACACGGTCAGTGAACAGTTTGACCTACAATATTGATATTTGTCACGTGTTTACATTATCAGGGTTGGAAATTAATTTAATTAGTTCCTTGATTTTGGCTTCTAAAATTCTGAAGTTAACAACTATTCAGAATTCCTACAAGACAAAAAAAAAAACCCATCAGAAATAATCCAGATGATCAAAACCACTGCTTAGATTTAAAATGCATTTGTTAATAAATCTGATTCTGAATCATTGAATGGATTTCAGTTTTACAACTTGTCCCACATGAAAAAATATTATTGTAATTTACAGTAACTGCTATAGTGTTTTTGAACCATACTATAATAAAGTGTATTATTCTGTATATATTATAGTATTTACAACATTTCTTTTTAATGAATGCATACTGTAGTATTAACTATAGTGAACTGATAAACTATAATAAATACTGTAGTTTACTTTAGTTTTTACTACATTAATCTGTAGTGTATTGTAGAATAATATACCCTATAGTTGTAGAAATTTTAGTACAGTATTGGGTAAAGTAATTTGTTTATATTACTTTATATGTTATATTACCACAGCAACTATAGATTTACCACAAAAAAATTAATTCAAGTGCTTTACGATAGTATTGTTCAAAAGCACTATAGTAATTACTATAGTATTTTTTTCTTGTAAGTGAACAGCTGTTTTAGCTTGTGTATGTACAATATACATAGAAGAAAATGTGTTTGAACTTTTAAAGACATTTTTTTTGGGTAATGTTGGAGGCTCCTGATTGGAGGATATAATTTATGATTTATAACCTGCCAAATTGGCTAACGTGGTCAGTTTTTCACTTGCATCTGGTGAGTCGGCAGTGTTAATTTCGAACCCTGGTTGCAATATTAATGTCAGAGGGCTTTTATTGCCCCTGTGAAATCATTTTATGAAAAGCATTGATATTTCATTTTGCCTGGTTTGCTCACATGTTATCTGAGACTCTTATATATTTCATGCAAGAAATTTGAATGCTCTATGTCCAGCTTCACAGAGGAGAAAACGTCATTTGAGTACGGTCAAGTGAATCATGCCTTGACTGCAGCCATGAGGACTCTGATGAAGGAATATCTGATCCTGGTGACCCAGCTGGAGCATCTGCACAGACAGGGCATGCTGTCCCTGCAGAAGCTCTGGTTCTACATACAGCCCACCATGCGTACCATGGAAATCCTGGCCTCCATCGGTAAAGCTGTCAAAACATGTGGTTACTCTTATAAGAGCAGCACTTGGCATTTTGGATATGTCAACAGGACTAATGAGTTAATTTTGACAGTGGCTGTAAAAATACACTTTGAGTCAAAGCTGGTTCTTAATTCTTGAACTTTATTAGTTGCAACAGCCTTCTGCTCCACAAGAGAAGTTTGTCAGGACAAATATTAATGTGGGTTTGACAAAGCCTTATCTGAAAGTTTAAATAAGGTCTGATGGTTACATAGATGTAGTATTAAAAGCATTCAGATAGCAAGCTAGGCACTGATGGCATGATTTAGAAATGTGTTTGAATGTTGTTTTTACATTGTTAGCATGCTGCTGCTGTGTCTAGCATGCTTTAACATGATGCTAGCAAATACAATGAGTTATTAATCTGTTTCTGCACAATTGTTAGGGGGCCATTAACCGGTTTCTAAAACTAAAATATTTTTGCATGTTGGTAGCACTTTTTAGCCAATTGCTAACATGTTTCTATCATGTTTTAGCATTGTGGCAGCATGTTTTAGGATGTTGCTATCATGTATCTAACATGTTATACAATTTTTTAATGCTGTTAGCATGCTTTAACACATTGTCAACATATTATCATTGTTGCTAGCTTGTTTCTAATATTTCTGAGAATCTTGCTTGTAGATTCAATATGTTTTTAGCATCATGTAGCATGTTTCTAGGATGTTGTTAAGACAAGCATGTTTTATTGTTCACAGAGAGTCAGCGCCAGAGCAAACATTTGTATTTCTAAAGGGGGCCTTGGTAGTAATGGTGTTTCAGCAGGGTTTCCCTTCACCCGTACACAGCGCTGACATTGTTGACATGCTCATGCTAATGCACTTTCTCCCTGGTCTCTTTCATGTAGCCACTTCTGTTGACAAGGGTGAGTGTATGGGCGGCTCGACCCTCAGCCTGCTTCATGATCGTACCTTCAATTACACCGGAGACAGCCAGGCTCAAGAGCTCTGCCTCTATCTGACCAAAGCAGCCAGCGTCCCCTACTTCGAAATACTTGAAAAGTGGATCTATAGGGGCATCATTAAAGACCCATACAGGTGGAATGTGTTTGGTATCCTATTGTGGATGCTTTTAAATTAATTGTTTTTTTTTTGCTGGTAATAATATTTAGCTTTTCAGCATGAATTTCTCTTAAATGTATTATGCATAACATATTGAGTATTTCCAGACATATTTAAGGACATTAATAAGCTATGTATGAACTGCCACTTTTTGAAATTTGTATTTAATTTATATTATGTTTATATGTCTCTATGGTATATATTCATACATTTATATTTCATATATATAAGGTAATAAAACTACATCAAGTACTGTGTTTTTTTTTTTATAGTGAATTCATGGTTGAGGAGCACGAGCTGCAAAAAGAGAAGATTCAGGAGGATTATAATGACAAATACTGGGATCAGAGATACACTATTGTCCAGCACAGGATCCCATCGTTCCTTCAGAAAATGGCAGATAAGATATTAAACACAGGTGAGGCATTTTCATTTATGAAACTCTGAAAGTTTTTTGTAATTAGGCAGTATTTTAGGCATCAATAGATGTCAGCTGCTTATGTAGAGAGTATATAGCATAGGATACATAAGATGCTACTAGAAAGCAGGAGTTAAATGGTAAACATGTTTAAATTTCTAAACTTTCGAATGATTTTAATGCCCAGCTCGAAAGAACACGGTAGCTAAATGCATTCATTTCATAACCAGTCCTAACTTCTTTTTCATTTCAGGCAAGTATCTGAATGTTGTGCGAGAGTGCGGCCGTGACGTGACCTGTCCAGATGCCAAAGAGGTTCTATACACACTTAAAGAGAGAGCGTATGTGGAGCAGATCGAAAAATCATATTACTACGCCAGTAAGGTTCTACTTGACTTCTTGATGGAGGAAAAGGAGCTTGTTTCACGCCTGAGGTAAAAATTTAATGTTTGAAATTGTTTTATTCTTGCAGTTTTTCTACAGACATCTCAAATCAATTCAAGCACTTTTAACAAAACACATTGTTTCAATGTCATTTCACAGAAAATGTATGTGTCAGTGTTTAAATATATTTAGACCCTAATAAACAAAAAATCAAATGTCAGCTTAAATGTACAAAAATATGTTGTTATTAGGAAGAAAGAAATGCAAAAAATGGACGTAGTAACATGCAATATAATACAATACAATACAATTTTATTTGCTTTCAGTAAGTATACATGATAACATGGTAACCGTTCTTGGCTCACTGAGAGTCTGACATCATTATTAGCTGTCAGATATGTGAGTGAATAATCTGAGCCAATGGTGCCGTTTATGAGCACTCTTCATTTGTAGCACATCTTTAAGCTAACCTTTTGACAGCTCTCAGTGTTCCAGACACCAATATTTTTATGAATCAGAAAAGATGAATCAGTGTCTGGCCAACTGAGATTTCCTCATGGAGATAAAGGTTAGGATCATGATTTCTATGTTAGAACTACAGCAGGCCGTGGGTGTGTAATTTAACTTCTGACATCACTTACTCACCCTCATGTCATTCCAAATCCAAGACTTTCATTTGTTCAAAACATTTCAAGTCCATGTATTCTATCTTTGACTGTTTCAAAGCCTTGTAAAGACATAGTAAACATATGAATTGAATGAGTTTATTCAAATCTTCTGAAGAGACATGATTGTCTTATATGATGAACAGATTTAAAGGTGTAGTTCACCCATGTCATGTGTTCGTAATAAATAAAATCAGCTTTAAGATGTTTGTAACCTGTTTCTAACTTCAAACTTGCTACCGGCTAAATAAAGTTTACTATTCATAATATTGATTTCTCCAATGACGACATCATCTAGTCTGAAACAGGAGAGAAATACGCACAGATCGAGCACTGTTGAAAATGAACCAAAGCAGTTAATACGTCTAAATAAATTAATCTAAACTAAATATCTAAATTAATATGTCACTGGATTTTGTCCAGAAGTGAGTATTTAAAGTTAAAGCACCTTTATGATGGATTTGTTACCTACAAACAAAACATGCAGCTCTTCACTTCACAAGACATTAATGAATTGAGTCGTGTGAATTGCTATGATGTTTTTATCAGCTGTTTGGACTCTTTACAGCATCCATTCACTGCAGAGGATGAAATGCTTCATTTCTCCATATCTGTTCCGATGAAGAAATAAACTCATTTACATCTTGGATGGCTTGAGATTGACTAAATTTTCAGCAAATGTTCATTTCTGGGTGAACTGTTCCTTTAATCTAGGCATTTATTCACATAGACACTGACTAACACGCATAAACCGAGCACATCTAATATGGCAACTTTCAATTCCGGGACACAAACCTCTCAGATGTTATTAAAAATAAATTAGAGGTCTGAGATGGGAACACATGAGGGGGTGAGTAAATGATGACAGAATTTTCATTTTTTTAGTCAGTGCCTTTTTTTTTATTGATTTAATGTTGAAAGATAGTTAAATCTTTTTCTCATCACAAGCTCACAGCCCACAACTGAGCCCAAATTATAATCTAAAACGGGTCCGCAAACTCAGTACTTAGCAAAACTAAACTTAGCAGGACACTGGCCCTCCAGAACCGAGTCTGGAGACCCCTGATCAGAAAGATTAATTGGTTTTATTCAACAACTGTCAACTCAATATCATCTTATTTCTTACATTTTGTGGTACAGGTCAATCAAACATTACTTCTTAATGGATAAAGGAGACTTTTTCGTGCATTTTATGGACCTAACGGAGGAAGAACTGAAGAAGCCGGTTGATGACATCATTCCTCCGCGGCTGGAGGCCCTGCTGGAGCTGGCCTTGAGGATGAGCACAGCCAACACAGACCCCTTCAAAGATGATTTAAAGGTCTTGCTTCTAGACAGTTACTTCATGTACAGTATGTTAGTGCATTCTGCAGAACCGTCTAGATTTCAGGTGTTGCTTTTGCAGTAGAAATCCAAATGAAAACGAATTGTTCAGTTTCATCTTTTGCCTAAAGACAGGTCAAAATAAAGCTGGAATCACGATTATTGCAAATCACAAAGGCTGCTATTTAATTACTGTAAAAAAAAAAATATTAGATTCAGATTTCAGAATGAAGCGCGACATTGTGTTTTTTTATACATGAGCAGCTCATTATCAGCATCTTAATTAGTTGTTTTGTTTTTTACAGTGAAATATTTAAGTTGTAATATTTCTTTATTAAGTTGTTTCTTTATAATAATATTAACACTAATAATAAGATTTTATGTGTGAAAATAGTCACCCATCTAAATGGTTGTATCATTTGGAAGGTGGATGAGAGTCTTAACGAATGGAAAATGATGTGCATTATTTAACATTATTGTTCTCTTCCAGATTGACCTGATGCCCCATGATGTTATCACCCAGCTGTTGCGTGTCCTTGCTATAGACACCAAGCAGGAGAAAGCCATCATTAATGCAGAGCCCACAGAAGTGTCACTTAGCGGCCTGGAGGCTTTCTCTTTTGACTACATTGTCAAGTGGCCACTTTCACTCATAATCAACCGGTACTCAGCTTTTCTGTATGGCTGTATAGCTTTTATTTCAAGCAGCTTGTGATTGTAACTATGGCCCTGTGCTTCTTAGAGAAATAGTTTTGTCATTATTTACCATCAAAATGTTGCATGTTACACACTATTGCTCGCACAATTACATTGCAGCACTATTGAGATATGGACCTTTTTTTTGCTTGTGAGATTTTACTGAAAAGTATTGTGACCATCTTTACAATGAACTTCTCCTTTAATACGATGCTCTGTTGTACAGAAAAGCCCTGACAAGATACCAGATGCTCTTCAGGCACATGTTCTACTGCAAGCACGTGGAGAGGCTGCTCTGTAATGTGTGGATCAGCAATAAAGCATCTAAGCAATATTCACTGCACTCTGCTAAATGGTGAGACCATGTATTTTGACCTTAGACTGTGCATCTTCAGCTGAGCATCTTCTTAAATAGCTCTTGTATATTGTAGGTTTGCTGCTGCCTTTGCATTAAGACAACGGATGCTCAACTTTGTGCAGAACATTCAGTACTACATGATGTTTGAGGTTAATGAGCCCACGTGGCACATCATGGAGAACAACCTGAAATCTGTGAGTCAATGAAATAAATAATAAAAAAAAAAAAAAACTGCTTTATGGTTATTTGTGGCTTATGAGTTCAGAACAAGGAGTTCTTTTTATATAATATTGGATTTAAATCAGATTTATTTTCATTCTTCAGATTTATCAACACTTTCATTCACATATATCCTTTTGCCTAATTAAACTTAATAAGTTGCTTTATTATATTGCTATCATGATTCTGAAATTTGGGTTGCTGATTAATTTATTATATATAATATGTTTGACATGTATTTAGTACATGTATTTATATATAATGCTGGAGTGCTTACATAATTCCATTTAAATTCCTTTTTTGAATCCATCATTGGTTTGAATTGAAGGAAAATGATCATGGTTCTCTCAAATAATTGAAATAATCTATATCTGGTTGAGCACAAAAAGAGTTTAAATGAATTCACAGTGTGTTCCTAATGAGCTTGTTTGTTATTTTTAGGCTTCCAACATTGATGATGTGCTGTGTCATCACACCAGCTTCCTGGATAACTGTCTGAAGGACTGTATGCTCACCAACCCTGAGCTTCTCCGCATCTTCTCCAAGCTCATGTCTGTCTGTGTCATGTTCACTAACTGCATGCAGGTAAAAGTACAAGCATTATTGAGAAAAATGTGGAGTTTTGGATTTTCTTATGATCACTAATGATGCATTTATTTGCTAAAAAACAGTAAAATTGTGAACAGTTTTCTATTTTACTGTATTTTAAAATATATTTTCTTCCTGTGGTGTTAAAGCTAAATTTACTCCAATTTACTCCAATCTTTGTGTCACATGGTCCTTTCAGAAATCATTCTAATATGCTGATTTGCTGCTCAAGCAATAAAAACATTTTTTTATTAATATCAGTGCTGAAAACTGTACTGCTTAATATTTTTGTGACGAACATAATACATGTTTTCCTTGATGAATAAGAAATTCTAAATTTGAAATAGAAATCCTTTATTACATATGAATGTCTTTAGTCACTTGTTTTTACTTCGGTTTAATGCATCCTTGCTATCTATCTATCTATCTATCTATCCATCTATCTATCTATCTATCTATCTATCTATCTATCGAGATCAAAAATACAGAAAAAAAAAACAATCTTGCAAAATGTTATTACAATATAAAATAAAAGTTTCTATTTTAATATCCTTTCAAATATAATTTATTTCTGTGATGCAAAGATTAATTTCCATCAGCCATTATTCCAATGTACAGTGTCACATGATCCTTAAGAAATCATTCTAATATACTGATTTATTATTAGAATTATCAATGTTGGCAACAGCTGTGCTGCAAAATAGTCAGCACAACCGTTTCCAGCGCGGATAATAAATCAGCATATTAGAATGATTTCTGAAAGATCATGTGACACTGAAGTAATGATGCTGAAAATTCAGCTTTGATCATAGGAATAAATTCAATTTTAATGCATATTAAAATAGAATAACAGAAATAGAAATAGAAAAAAAATCATAATATTTTTTTTCCTTTATTTTTTTATCAAATAAATGCAGTCTTAATGAGCATTAGAAACTCCTGTAAAAAACATAAAAAATCTTTCTGATACCAAACTTTTGACCAGTAGTGATGTATATAAATGTCTTTAAAATTTACTGTCCCCAAAACTTTGAACAGTAGAGTACATAATTAAACTGCACAAATTAAATATATTGTGTTTTAATATTTTATATTAAATTATATAGTTTATTGTCCATCTCTGGGGGTCACTATAACGGGGTTGTGCTTGTTGTGAAATGCATAAATTTGCTGTTATTTCATAATGAAGCTTTCCTGTTATGTCATGCTCATACTGCAGTTTATTTTGATTGTTTTGGCAGCGGTTCACTCATAGCATGAGGATAGACAGTGAGATGAAACGGCTGACTTTCGGGAACGCAGCTATGGAGGGCTCTTCAGCCTCGGCTGAGCGGACAGAAGAGGCAGAGAAAAAAAGACTGGCTGCTAAAGTGAGTCATTAGCCCCACATTCACACATACGGACTTTACTGGTAAATTATCGTTAAGAGATCATGTGTGAACAGGACCTTTTCAAACATAATTCATTCCGGCAACTTACCATTATGAGAGATATAAAATTACCAGTAAATTACCGGTAATCTGCTCTGTGTGAATAAAGTTCAGAACACACTGGTGTCAGACGTCTACTCTGGGCCAATCAGTCATTCTGTCATTCTGACACAGATGATGCATTTACTCTGCATTTACCCTGTTTACAAATACAATACGGGACGTGCAGCCATTAAGAGGTCATTTCTGGGTAATGATGTCACAGGTCAGTTCACGGATCAGGTCACATGTTCCTGTGGCTCAGTGGTAGAGCATTGCATTAGCAGTGCAAAAGGTTGTGGGTTTGATTCCCAGGGAACACATACTGGTAAAAAAAAATGTTTGGATAAAAGCGTCTGCTAAATGCATAAAATGTAGGTCACTTTAAACCAATGTGTGAATTGCCTGTGTGAACAGGGCATTTTTGTATTTACCAGTAAAGTCATGCCGGTAATTTTACGGCAATTTACTGGTATTACTGTGTGAAAGAGACTATTGGCATTGAATCAATTATTTTACAATACTGAAACTAAAAAGGCACTTTAAAAACAGGCTATGTAATCACTGACCATAATCTGTCAAAAGATTAAAAAACACAAATAATAATAATATTTTATGACATCTGTTTTTCTCAATCTCTGTTCCTAACTGAGCATGTGGACCAGTCTGACTCTGGGTTCGAGGCCACCATCAGCAAGTTTGACAGTAACTTCAGCACCTTATTGCTGGACCTTTTGGATAAGCTCAGCATTTACAGCACCAATGACTGTGAGCACAGCATGATCAACATCATCTACAGGTGGGCTGTGGAAAGAACTTTTCATTAAAATTTTCCTCGGTGCATATATAAGTGCTTACCGAGTTAACCTTGGCCCGAGCAGTGACAATAGAAATGTGCTTTTGAAATCTTGACTTTTGAAGAGCTTATACAACCCTCATTAAAATTCAGTCTTCTCAACAGAGGTGCTATGAATAATGAGATGTCTTTTTATAGGCTGGACTTCAATGGCTTCTACACGGAGAGACTGGAGAAAATGGCCATTGAGCGGAGCCAGAAAACTGCTGCGTAGCATCATCCATTATAACATTCAATTGTTTTTAAAGTGTTCAGTTGTGCTGATTTGTTGTCTCTTTTCACAAAAAAATGTAGTAATATTACATGGTGCTGTAACATAAAGCACTTAAGAATTTGTCACTAAGTCTTGTTTGATCATTTTCTCCTCCCTGTTGGAAATGTATTTAATGGTCTTTAATGAATTTAACCAATTTAATGAATTGCACCTGACTGAAAACCCAATATAATAAAGGAAAAATGTTGCTTTTTTCTTTCCCTGCCTCTTTTTAGATTGGTTTAATTTGAATCTTCTATAAAGTAAGATTTATTACCCCTTGGCTAACTGCTGGCTAGTCAAACTTAGTTTTAACAAAGTGGCTGTGTTAATGCAACTGGACCCTGAACTCTCATGTTTTGCAATTCAGGATCAAGTGATTTATCGAACTTTTGTCCTTTTTTTTTTTCAAAGCAACATTGGATTAGATCACTCTAATTGAGAATGTTGTATTGGCTCACCCCTTCATTTATGTGTATGTACGATCTGCAATGTACTGGATTTATTGATTTTTATCGGACAAAAAAAAAATACTATCCCTTTAATGCTTTCAATGACAACACCAGCATCCTCTGGTTCATCAGAAGCATGGTGTTGTTGTAAACTCCAGCAGAGGTGTCTTCAGTGTCCTCATTGATGCAGACTTCATTCATGCCCCGCACAAAACAAACAAATGTAGGTTAATGTATGGAAGTAAGTCCTATTAACAAACGCCTATTGAGAAAAATCTAGAACACTAAAAAAAACTGTTTTTAATTATTTCTGATTTATTTGGAATGACTTTTTTCACAAAAATAAAGATTTAAGTCAATTAAAATACCCATATAAAGCTTGTGTGTACGCAAAGATGGACCTATAAAATACATATATTTTTTTATAATCAGTTAATTTAAAAACAACACACAAATTCAGAAAGTAAAGATGAAGAGACTTTTTTTTGTTTTGTCAAAGGGAAAAGAAAAACGTAAAACATTGAGAAAACAGACAACATCTAATGTTCAGAACCCTTCTTTATTATTATTATTATTGTGAGCCAGCTGACATAACAGGGCTTTTCCGCTGGATGCATCCAAAAAGGTCCTGTTGTCTATCGGGATTTAGTTGGGGAGTTACCATAGAGTGTGTAGTATATTTATTTTCAATATATTATAAATATTTCATCCGTGAAGAGATTTTGAAAGCTGGGCGCAGAAGCACCTTTCACCTTCTCTACAGCGCCTGCAGCGAAACCGCAGTCGTGCGGTGTAGACACGAAAGGGTTAAAGTAGACCATTTTGGCTTGGCAACACTGATTGAGGTAAAAGAGGAAAGCAGGCTTTTGGGCCAAAGCCCTTTGAGGCAAGAGAGTGGGAGACTCAAAATGTTTCTAAACTTAAAATTCATTTTTGCCCGGTTTGTGTTTTACTACTTACAAAGTTATTTAAAGTATAAAACGGTATTTACAATACACTTAGGCCTTAAATTCTAAACAGCAATTTCAACTGAAAGATGAAGATATCTTAATACTGTCCATTAGAGGGAGCCAGAATCATACTAGAGAGGCACAGGATAAGAAACCTTTTAATCCCAGTCTTTTTCCATTCGTTGATATCTCTTTGAATGCAAATAAATGCATAGTTTTATTGGATTTGTATGAGTATGGTGTACTGACAGTATGTTTTTATATAATTAGTGTACAGTGAAATGAAGATCATTAAATATTTTTAGTAGTTATTAAATATTTTCAAGTTGCCAATGATTAAATAAATTGCTATCCATTTAAAAATGAAAAGGCAGTTTTATTTGTCTTTTTAAAGATAATATAAATGATTAAAAAACACATTTGGGTGAAATAATAAAACAAACCATTAAACTGCAAACATTAGCCTATACATCATTATAAATTATAAAAATGAAAGAACCTTTAGCCTTGAGATAAATGATTCAAATACATGCTACAAGTGATATCTTCACGTTCATTTGAATTTGACATCCAGTTTGTCATGCAATTTGTATAAATACATATTTTTTATTATTATTATTTTTTAAATAAAAGTCCAATCATGCACATTGGCCATTGGTGTTTGGACCTTCTTGACTTCTGCTTGTGGCTATATTTTGTTTTTAATTGTAGAATAGATGTTGTATATAGATGGTATACTATAGATTAAGTATAGATGATTGAATGCTTGTTTGCTTTGGTGTTGCCTCCCTAAAAATAATTTTCTAGATCCACACCTGTAATATGCCAATTATATTTGTTTGGACATCACAGCACGCTATTTGTGAGTCTATGTGATTCTTGCGATGCACCGCTAGGTGGCGCTGTCCCTCATCCCTTAAACTTTCAAATGAAATCAGTAACTCTGTTGTATTTGGCTCAGCATGTAATAAATAATCTCAAATAAAATATTAAATGAATCAAAAGTATTTCCTAATTTAAAGTATTTGCTGTGAGAAAATACAAGTGATCTGAACAGGTAAGTAAGGCAGCCTGGCACTTTGTGTCACTGAAGTAAGTCCACACCCTTCACAAACTCCCAAATGGATGAGGAGGGCACTGCAACGAGAACACGGTCTCACATACACAGAGACATCACCATGAAAGTGCACTAAATGAAGAAGCTGATTTTTCTGTCATGTTGCGAGTGACAGTCGAGTCTGCGGTGGGTCTGCCCAAAAAGAAACTGGGCAGTCCAGACCCCGTCACATCTGTGGTGTTTAAAGGTAAGAACTCCTCATGTGCTTCCTATTTAGCCATTAGACATCAGAATACCCGACTATTTCATTTGTTAATCTGATGGATTTCTTATCATTTTAGATGAAAAGAAGAAAACCAAACCCGTTAACAGTGAATTGAACCCAGTGTGGAATGAGGTCTGTAGAGTTATTATTATTATTATTATTTTTAAATAGCCTACATGTTTAACCGTTTTAACGCTATTTCCAAATGAATGGAGTTCAAGTGTGTGTATATAACGTGTAATTATAACATATAACATATTAATAGTCTGCATAGAACCGTTTTAAACATTTCTACAGTAGCTTTTAAAGTTTGTAAATTTTGAATACTCTTTTCCCCCCCCTTTAGACACTTGAGTTTGATTTAAAAGGTGTTCCTCTTGATTCTTCCTCCTACATTAATGTGATTGTGAAAGACTACGAAACTCTTGGCAAGGACAAGTGAGTGTTTTTCAGTTGTTAATTCGAGTCATATACTCAATATTATCCAGTGTAAGAAGACAAACAGTTTGATGTTGAACTTTTGGTTCCACCCTAATCAAATAAAAGTTGTGTGAGCTGTTCAAAGCATATATGATTTAAGAGTTTTGACCTCCTGTAATTAAGAATTGCATTCTTACAAAAAGTGATTTGCAATTAATTAAAATACAGACAGGATTGAAAACACAGGTTTGCATCATTTCATTCACTTTGATTGATTCATTGATTCTTTGATACACATCTGTATTGTGAAATTTGAAGGGTAATAGTAAACCTTGTTAATCTTGGTGCGACATTGTAATACCTTGCAGCTCACACACCTTCAAGGCTGTGTTCAGACCTGCTCCACAATGTCATGAGGGGAGGAACGGAGGCATTTGGGTGAATAAATGATTGTTAGTTACTGGTCTGAAATGCAGTTGTTGCATAAAGTCCTGAATTGAAATAAACAGAAGGGTCTGTATCACTATGTTGGGCTATAAATTTCATGCATTTCCAGTTATTCCAGATTTGTCTGTGAGAACCGCATTGGAACAAATCCAGTGGCACACACAAAGAGGCACATAACTCCTGCTGATATTTACGTTTATGCAATTACATGCAAATTGTTTTGTTGATGTCATGTGGCTGTTTTTAGGGTCTGTCAGAAATGAACTTTTATGAAGGCTTTTTTTCGAAGCATAAACCACTCCTTCATACTTGTTTTAAATGCTTTAATCAATCAATCATCATGTGGTCATTCCTGATTTGAATAGCTACATTATGTGCAATAACATGCCCAAACCAGAATATTGTCATATGTTACACTTAAGGAGACTGTTTACACAAAAATCCAAATTCTGTCATCTTTTACTCACCCTCAAGTTGTTCCAATCCAAACCTGTATGTGTTCCATTCTTCTGCTGAACACAATAGAAACCTTTTTTTTTAATGTTTCAACCACAGTTGCTGGGAGCCATTGACTTCCATAGTATTTCCCCCCATAATTTGAAAATCAGCAACTGTGTTGCAAATGTGTTGTTATATGCTGCCAGTTATTTATCATCATCAGTAGTTTGATGTGATGTTTTGATAGACTAAGAAATTACACTAGAGCAATCCTGAAATGCTTTCAAACCAAGAAAAAGGAACTGAGTTGTATTGTAAGACTTTTGCTACCATTTTATTATGCTGGCTACTATAGCTTGGTTAAAATAAGCATTGTGTTAAATATATAGGGGGAAAAAGCTAATTTGTTGGGTTATGACAGTTCCTTATCTCTTAAAAACACTAAAGAGCACTAGTTATGTTGTTGCACAACAGCATCCAAGTAGTTACAATGGGGTAATTAGAGCAAGAAAACACAGGTATTGCTCAGTTTTCCTCTATGTGATTGGGTTTTAAAGTACCTCCCTCGGTCAATGTATTGTTTGTTTACTGGCTCTGAAAGGGCTGAACTAGCAATATTCTTTCCTGATGAAATCACTATGTTTCAAGCATTACTATGTTTCAAGCATTAGTTCTAATAATCTTTAACCTACGTTACAAACCTGATAGACAGCATTGGTTTGGTATTATTTATATACTATCATCTTTTATATAAAAATTTTAGTTTTTAGACATTTCATTTTAACTTGTTTTATGTGTGTTTGTGAATTTTTATTTGATATTTCTGTCTAGGCTTAATGTATTTTTATTTCAGTGTTAGTTCAAGTTTTATTTTTGATTTATTTCCAAATTCCAATTCGCAATTCTTGTAAATTGCCAAGGTTTTTATTTGTATTTTGTTTAATTATGGCTTAATTTAACAAAAATAGTTTTAGTTAATGATAATCACCCTAGATAGAAATGAACAAAAGCCTTAAATTTCATGGGATCTTTAACAGATTTTGGGCATTTTCCTGTTGGATCAACATCTTTAGGAATAGGGCAGGATTATTAAATGATAGACAAAGACTTTCTGAGAATGTAGTCCCTGGATGTTGAGATGATGTTGTTCCAGCAACATACTTGGCAAAATCTTGTGGGACACATTTATTTTGCTCTTTGGAACAAAAATAGCATTGTTGCATTTCAGATCAGGTCTGTCTGAGAGTCTGGCAAATGAAGAGCATCACGACACTGATCTAGTCCAACGACTGCTTCTTGCAAGGGCAGAATTGTAGTGAACAGCACATTTAGAGTTATAGATTTCCATTGAAATACTGTAGTGTGTATGCTAAAGTACAGGGAGGCTAAGATGTTTAAAGAATATGTGTTTAAACAATGCTACTGAGAGGTTAGTAAATATTAATCATACTTGGAATCACCCCAGGCATAGGATCTCAGAAATAACATTCCATAAAGGAAAAAGAATGAGGCGAAATGTTGGAGGGTGTGGTTACCTTTGCTTTATATGTTTGCTTTGGCATGTTTGTTTGAAACTTGGATCATATGGTTTTGAATATTTGGTTGGAGACTATGTAGGGAATTTTGTGCAATGCAACTGTCATTTTTATTGTCATAGGATGTTGTAATAATCAAGGTTTTTGGGAAGAATTTTTTAACAGATTTTTCATTCATTCTAATTTGGCTTCATTGTAATTTGATCTAGGGCTGTCAAATCCATTAATCACGATGAATCGCATCCACAGCGTAGAGCTTTAACAGGCAGACACATTTCACAGTGTACTGAATGGAAAGATGTTACCCCAGCTGACGATTATTCATTTTCACCAGTACAAGTGAACACTTAGCATTGGCAGCCAATGAGGCACTTTGGAGTGATGTCGACGCCCCTCTTTAGCTGATTGTCTAGAGGAGGAGCAGTCAATCTAGAACTTGTGGACCAATTGTAATGCTTAAGCCCGCCATGATTTACATGACACTATAACCGCAACATTTGGAATTTGAAAGCAATTGCAGAACATGGAAACAAGAGTGAAGGGAAAAACAGCATAAACATACAAAAATATAAATATGAGCAGAAGCTGTCTGCGCACAAAAAAACTAGAAAAAGTTTTCCACAATATGATTAAAAATGTTTAAAGTTTTGATTCATGCTTCTTATCAATCCGTGACCATTTTTTGAAAGCTTTGCTTTAATTTTGACATATTGTGCAATATATTTTTACTTGCGTTTTTACATTTTGGTTTCACACTTATTTTTTTTATCCATGACTGCAAAACTTTAGACAGAAGATTGACCCCATATTTAATGGTTTTGTGAATCCTAAATGCAGATATTTGTGCTGTTTGTGTCAATGTTTGTGGACACACCCTTGTCATTATTGTGAAATGATATCTCAACAGCATGCCAATCAAATGTGTAGAGCTAACAGGGCAGTGTTTTCAGAAGGTAAATGCAGAATGTCTCATCGTTTGTGACTTTAGAATTTGAATTTAGAATCGGCAAACATTTCACTTAGCTAAGGCAATTCTCCAATGGAAAATTGACTTTGAGGGTTTTCCTAGTTGCTGACCTATAAGTGTCCCGATCACAGTATTAATCTGCATGGCATTATTTACTTTTGCAGGATATCTTACATGTGACCTTACAGAGAGCATACAAAGATCTTTTCTCCCATGAAAACATTCACGCATTGTGTTTTTTGACATCTGTTTCTTAGCATTTGATAATATTTTTTTTTGCATTTCATATACATGTGTGTATATATATATATATATATATATATATATATATATATATATATATATATTTAAATTTTTTTATGCATTCCGCAGACGCTTTTATCCAAAGCGTCTTACATACCATTCAGGCTAACAATTTTCTACTATCATGTGTTCCCCGGGATTCGAACCCCCAACCTCTACCAGTTGAGCTACAGGAACACTAATACAAGATTCCTGATGGAAAGTTGGTTATGAAGTGGATCAAGTTTTGACATCTTGATAAATTATTTTGAATAATCATAGCTGGGTTATTTACAGTAAGATTTGTAATGTTAGTACTTGTTAATAATTGACAGTAGGACCAGGAACATGAATTAAGAAAATAAATAGGATCAGACATGGTGCATTTAAAACATTATACATTACTGATATTATGTTTTACAGAAACATGGAATGGTTAACCTGCTTTATTTTCCACAGGCCTTTGTTTTAATTATATGTGTGTGTATTTTTTGTTTTAGGTTAATTGGTTCTGCAAATGTCTCTTTAAAAGACCTTGCCAGTAGCCAGGTTAAGTCTCTCCCAGTGAAAAACTTGGCTCTAGTGGATGAAAATGGCAAGACCATAGGAGTGAGTGTTTTTATCTCCTAAACCAAATTACATGTTAAAGAAAATATATTCTTTTATATTTGTATACAATTTTAATATAATCAGGTACACACATAAGCTGCACTCGCAGAACTCATCTACACAAGATTCAAATCTTTTCTGTTTTCTTTTATTAAATACCTTATCCAATTTGTTAATACTTACTGCTACCAAGAAGTAATATTGTCAGTTTTATTTTAAATGAATGCTACCATTAACTGTACAGCAGACCGGCTTAGTTGACTGGTTTATTTTAATTTGGTCATCACATAAACCTGAAAGGCATGTTTACATAATAATCAAAAATAAATATCTAATGTAATTTGGTGATGAGCCTTGCATTGATAGCATCTCTTCAAGACACTTTCAGTATTTATGTAGTCTATTTGACATAATTATGAGATAATTAGCTGCATCCTTTTGTAGGCAATGATCAGCATGACGATTGGCTACGAGCCACCTGCTGGTGCTGTGACAAACACGCAGGATCAACAAGATGGCAGCATGGGCGGAAACACAGGTTAGCTCCGAGTGTGGCTTAATGTTTTTGTATTTGACCTAGCAATGTACAGGTGCATCTCAATAAATTAGAACATCATGGAAAAGTTCATTTATTTCAGTAATTACGGTTCTCTCGGTTGGTTGTGCATCTTTTTCTTCCACACTTTTTCCTTCCACTCAACTTTCTGTTAACATGCTTGGATACAGCACTCTGTGAACAGCCAGCTTCTTTGGCAATGAATGTTTGTGGCTTACCCTCCTTGTGAAGTGTGTCAGTGATTGTCTTCTGGACAACTGTCAGATCAACAGATTGTGTAGCCTAGTGAACCAAACTGAGAGATCATTTTGAAGGCTCAGGAAACCTTTGCAGGTGTTTTGAGTTGATTAGCTGAGTGCCATGTCACCGTATTTTTATTTGTTGAGAAGGTGAATTGGTGGGTTTTTGTTGAATATGAGCCAAAATCATTACAATTAAAAGAACCAAAGACATAAACTACTTCATGTCGGTGTGCATTGAATTGATTTAATACCCGAGATTCACAATTTAAGTTGAATTACATGTACCTGTAGTCTTATACAGATGACATGCTTGATGGTGTGTTAAAGTTAAGTCTGAAATGAAGTGTAAAGAAATAAATCTTTCAGATGCTTTATGGTTAGAGGTTGAGTACAAGAATATGTGAAGCTTAATTTGTCAAAAGGTTTAATCTTTGATTGCATGTTTGCCTTATTGGTTATGTCTGACTAACCAGGGTTCCCACCCTTCTTGAAAGTACTTGAATTTCAGACATATGGATTCAAGGCCTGGAAAGTACTTGAAAACTAACATAGGTCCTTGAAAGTGCTTGAATTAAATTTGAAATCAGTTTTGTTTGTGCTGCTATTTTTTAAACTGTCCAATATGTGCTTCTGTCAAAAACAGAACTAAACACGGGAGGTTATCTGTTTGATCTATGACGCGATCGCGCGCAGCACCGCAAAGTTGATTCTGTGCTTGCTTGATCTAATATTTTGTTTTGATTTTTTAAATGTTGTCAATTTAAGTAGCAAATGAGAATAGCTAAAAAAACCAATGCATATATTTTGAGACAAAGGTCTTCTTTATGATTTTCAGTTTTGTTTATGATAATTAAAGAAACAATTTTTAATTTTTTTTATTTGGGGTAAAAAGCGCCCCCGCTGTAGCGACTAAAGGCGCCGTGATTAACATGATAATTAATAGACTGCTAACTTTTCCATTTGTTGACATGATATGGTTAGATTCAGTTGCTAAATACCATATTATGTTGGGTGTCCTTGGAGATAATCACCATGTTTAGAATGAAACCATCATATTTAAAAACATGACATTAATACTTTTTACACGCCGCGCGCCTCACATGGATGATTATATATCTATAGCATGTGGGTGTGGTCGCGTAAGAGTTAGTGAAGGGAGACATAAAAGCCTGGACATCGCGTTGGTTTCATATGGATTACTTTATTACTTAATATTTGTTGTCGATAAGACTTGCTTAGTTTAAAAGTAGACATGTCAAGATTTCTATAGAAATATCTCTCATATCTCTTTGTGGAGTATTTGTTGAGTTTCGGTTCATTTTAATGACGCATTTCTAAATGATGATCACGCAGACCAAGGCTGCAGACAGCGCACTCTGTTTGTTTTCTTTATTTTATAAATGCACAAAGTTTTCTTATTATGTGTGTATACAAATAAAAGTAGACCCTTTACAGATTCGATTGATGTATTACTCTTACCTGTACGATCTGAAGGTGCAATTTAAGTTCTTTTCGGCGATATGCCACAAAACGCCTATATGCATAGACTGAACAAAAAATTATTTAGATTTTTCAAAATGTGCAGAAAATAGCACAAACTCTGCTAAAGTGATTGTTTTGAACAAGTATTAACTTAAACATTATTTTAAAAAAAAACTTATTTTAGCTTAAAGGGTTAGTCCAGTCACACAATCCTTCAGAAATAATTCTGATATTCTGATTTGCTGCTAAAAAACACTTATTATGATAATGTTGAAAACAGAGGAGTAGAATTTTTTTCAGGTTTCTTTGATGAATAGAAAACTCAGAACAGCATTTATCTGAAATAGAAATCTTTTGTAAAATGATGTCTTTATCATCACTTTTGTTCAATTTAAAGAATCCTTTCTAAATAAAAGTATTCATTTCTATAATTATTTTCCAAAAAACACAAAACAGAAAAGACAAAAAATAGACTCTAAGCTTTTGAATGGTATAGGGTATAATGTTGCGAAAGCTTTTTGTTTCACATAAATACTGAATTTTGGATCCTTCTATTCATCAAAGAATACTGAAAAATGTACTCCTCTGTTTTAAATATTGATCATTAGCAAATCATCATATTAGAATGATTTCTGAAGGATGTGACACTGAAGACTGGAGGAATGATGCGTGTGTGTATGTATATATATGTGTGTGTGTGTGTGTGTGTGTGTGTGTGTGTAATTTCTGTCCCCCTCACTTCTGAAAAGATGGCTATGCCCCCGCACGTCTCTAGTGAGTGAATGTGCAAATGTTTAATGTTAACAGGTTTTACTATGTTATTAAAACATTTAACAGCTTTTTATTTAAAAAAAAAAGCTGAGACAAATTCATTCTTAATTTAAAAACTCTTTAAAAACTAGTGTAATGCATTTTTTATCAATATTTCAGAAACTGCATTTGAATATTACCAGTATTGAATTTAATGGATTTCAAGTCCTTTAAACACGACTGCCTAATACGGTTTAATTTTATAAAACCTACACATTCAAAACATCATTATTACTCTGACATTTATTTATGTAAATATTAAGTGTAAATGAAATGGTGAGTACAGTAAGGACTTTCATGAGGTTATGTGCTGGGGGTGTGAATTTCAAAGTTGCTTGATTTAATAAAATGGTGCTTTAAAAAGTCCTTGAAAGTCCTTGAATCTGGTGTTCATGAAAGAGTGGGAACCCTGGACTAACCCATGATGGTCTGCTTTATGCATTCATTTTTCTTTGTGTGTGTGCACTGATCAGCTGGGGGGGGGGAGGGGGACGTCACTGATGGTGGTGGGCAGGGCGCTGTCACATCTCCTGGTGAGCCTGGCCAGAAGCTTCAGCTTAGGACCAGAAAACGTCATAATTTGGCTAACAAACCTCAGGACTTTCAGGTACAGGATCGTCCTGTAGTCATTAAATACAGTATAGTTTCCATTTTAAATGCCGACTGCATATGCTTTATTAGTCTTTTTAAAATGCCATTTCTGTCATAGATCCGCGTGCGGGTGATTGAGGGACGTCAGTTGCCTGGAAATAACATCAAACCTGTGGTCAAAGTGCATGTGTGTGGAGAGACACACAGGACAAGGATCAGGAAAGGAAATAACCCATACTTTGATGAGGTATATTTTTTTGTGTAGTATTTGTACAACTCTTTATTTTTTTATTAATTAGATATTTACTACTGAAAGGAATAGTTCATCATAGTTCAGTAAATCAAATGATTCTATTATCAATCATGCATTCATCCTCACAGTTTATGAGCACAGTGAGCCTGTAAAAACATTTAAAAAAAAAAAACTTGCAAAGGTGGTTCATGAATTTCATTCTTATGCTGAATACAGAAGAAGATATTTTGAAATATTTGGGTACCCAAAAAAAGTGACATTTCAATATTGAACTATCCCTTTAAGAAATGTTATTCTCTGTTCCTGATTATTTGAAAATTCTTTATTTCCTAAAATCGATGTCACTGAATAATATATATATATATATATATATATATATATATTACATATTACATATTACTCTTTACAGATTTTCTTTTTTAACATCAACATGTTGCCCTCTGAACTGTTTGATGAGGTCATAAGCTTCCGGGTAAGAAAAAAGCCAATGCTATTCACCACTTTTTTCATATTTAATTGATCATATATTCATTGAAAATGAGAAATCAAATTTTATGGAAGAGTTACTGATGATGATGATGATGATTTTTCCCTTTTCTGCAGGTGTATAACTCCAATTCTTTCAGAGCAGACTGTCTCATGGGTGAATTTAAGGTAATTCAGTAAAATCCAAAATGTAGATTTTGTATTAGACCCACAGTGTAATTCAAAATGAACTTTTTAAAAATAACGTGTTTTTTTGTTGTAGCTTGATATTGGTTACATCTATGATGAAGCAGGTAGTTTTCTGATACTCAGAAAATATTCCTCACGTTTTACCTGTAGTTGAACTGACTGCTCAAAAAAGTGGTTTTCTCACCATAGCTCACTGTATCATGAAGAAATGGATTCTCCTGAATGACCCAGATGACTCGAGCTCAGGAGCAAAAGGTTATCTCAAAGTCAGCATGTTTGTGCTTGGAACGGGCGATGAACCGCCGGTACGTCCCCTGAACATAATTTATGTTAACATCTTTACAATATATAGATTGACAAATACAGGTCTCATCTATAAATTAGTTTTTGTTTTGTTTTTTCATTAAAAGGTCCACCTTATAGTCTTTTATTTTGAATATGCAATAGCACACACTTAAAAAAAAATCTTGTATTACACAAATTGTATTACCTGATCCCATTGGTTAATCTCTATTTGGCAGGTGGAAAAGAAGGAGCAGGACAGTGATAAAGATGATGTGGAGAGTAACCTGCTGCTGCCCACTGGCGTAGCTCTCCGATGGGTTACTCTTAAACTCAAAGTGTTTCGGGCTGAGGACATCCCCCAGAGTATTACAGTTATTCCTTACACATTTGTTTTCTAAAGCAGCACAGGAGACAATCTTTTTGGAGTGATATGATGTGGTTTCTATTGTAAGTCCAGGGAATGGCAACATTTGGGATGCTGAGCTGGTACATTGGGTCACCTTCTGACCCTTTAAGGTGGCATTGCACCAGCTGACACGAAACCATTCCCTGCCATTAGCTGTTGAGTCACCATTGGCTGTTAACGCTCCCCTGCTGAGAGACACGAATCATTTCCCCGATTCTCCAATGTCTATGTAAATTAAGCTAATGTCTGAAAAATCAGAAGGCAGCCACTATTTCATGTTTATGACCATTTTGATCATACTATATGTTTTCGTGTATAAAAATAAGTCAAGAAGCTTTTTAGTATAACTTAACTAGTGAATGTAGTTGAAGATATTTAAATATGTTAAAGGAATAGTTCTTCCAAAAATGAAAATTTGTTCAAAGGTAAACATCCTCAGGCAATCCAAGATGTATATGAGTTTTAAAGAGATGTAAATGTAGCATTACATCGTTTGCTCACTAATGGATCGTCTGCAGTCAATGGGTGCCGTCAGAATGAGCGTTCAGAGAGTTGATAAAAACATCTAATCATCTAAACATCACTAATCCACAAGCTTCACAGGATGTTAACTGATAGACCGGAGTGGTGTGGATTATTGTTATATTTTTACCAACTGTTTGGACTCTCATTCTGACGGCACCCATTCACTGCAGAGGATCCATTTGTGAGCAAATTATGTAATGCTACAGTACATATATCAAATTTTGTTCTAAAGAAGAAAGTCATCTACATCTTGGATGGATCAGTAAATGTTCATCATTGGGTAAACTGTTTCTTTAAGTAAATTAGTGTGAGAAAGAATGACCTTCACTTTAAAGTGACAGAAGTTGTAACATTGAAATGCTTGTTTTCAGTGGATGATTCCATCACCCAGACTTTAAAAGCAGCATTTGGGGGTCAAGAAAACAAGAAAAATCTAGTGGATCCATTTGTTGAGGCCTGGTTTGCTGGCAAAAAGGTACAGCCCACCCAAATATACACACTCTTATTCCTTCTGCTTTCTGTCTTAACCACAATAACATGTCTTTCAGCTCTGTACACAAATAATTGAGAAAAACGCAAACCCAGAGTGGAACCAACAGCTCAACCTACAGGTTAAGGTAGTTGGCTGCATAGGGAAAGATTTCTTTCTGCACTTTGTAAATGAGTTAGTCCTTTTGAGTTTCCCATTGGTGCTATTTGTTTTACAGTTCCCGTCCATGTGTGAAAGAATCAGGCTGACTGTATTTGACTGGTGAGTATCTAAGCGTGGCGGTAAGGTTGCATGGCCACAGCGGATATGAACTTTTGAAATTCGTGTTGAAAGAATTCCCAATGTTATTAGTCTTGGAATGTGAGCTGGGAGTTAAAGTTTGGTCAGTGTTTTGAGCTGGGAGGACACAGGCAGGCAGTGTGAGTCATAGCAGTGCTGTCCCACCCTTTCCCACAATGCATTCCTGCCCTTAAACCAGACTACAGCTGCTCAGGGAACAGTGGAAAAACTGAGATAACCACTAGCTGGACTGATTCTGTGACACACTGGAACATTTAAGCTGACTCCCCCTCTTTCTCAGGGATCGCCTCAGTGGGAATGATGCCATAGGCACCACGTATCTGGATCTGACCAAAGTAGCATCCTCTGGTGGTGAAATTGAAGGTATAAATGACAGCATACACAAATAATCTTCAGGTCAAACTTTTTGTTTTTTAAACGCAGAGGTCATGTCCGGATCTTTTGAAAATATACTATGAAACTGAAAACCTTTTATTGATTGTTTTCTTTGTGATAGGGGATCATGCAGGAGATGAGTTTTCAGCAGATGAAGGTTGAATATATACGCTGATTCCAGATCTGCAATCCCTTGTGTCCAAACACGCAATATAGACATTAAAAAACCCTAGTTACCATGCAGTTCTTTTAAGTTGTATTAAATACGTTGTTCTCTCAAACTGACCATTATTCATATTGGTCTGAAAGGATTTGGTACCCAAGGGTTTGCAGTTACTTTGCGCTTACTATGAATGTCTGTGCATGCAGAGCACTTATGCTGTTTTTGGCATTTTATGCATCATGTTGCACACCAAGAAATGAAATTATGCAATTCATGATAACCTTTATCAGCTAAATAAAATGGCTTTGGCTTTATTAAGCATCTCAATTACATTACCAAAAGTTTGGAATAATCCAGATTTTTAAAATGTTTTTGAAAAAGGTATCTTATGCTTTTTTTTTCAATATTGATAATATTATTATTATAATATTGGAATAATGTTAATATTATATAATATTATATATTGTTCCTTTTTGAGTACCAAATCAGCATAACAGAATAATTTCTGACACTGAAGACTGGAGGAATGGTTGCTGAAGTTAATAATATTTCACTATAGTACTGTTTTTATTTTGATGAAACAAATCCAGTCTTGGTGAGCACAAGAAAACTATTTAAAAATAGTTTTTGATATTTTTTATTGGGCTAGTAGTATATACGTTTTGTTATTGTTCATTGGTGTAGAATCATATTATGCCAACATTCATCAATAACATTGATGAACATCCATATAATTAAAATCACAGCATGAATGAATGTATGAAATTTCTTCACTTTTAAAATGCACTTCAAATAATTTATAACACTAATCAAAAGGATTTTTTACTAATTATACTAATTAAAGGAGCTCTGCATTTGGAATGCTTTAACAAACCTCACTCTAACACCCAACTGTTATCATGTCACTGGAAAAGATTTTTATTGATAGTGTTTTTTCACAGGAGAGACTGAGAATTCTGAGATGGGCTTCCTGCCTGCTTTTGGGCCTTGCTATATAAATCTGTATGGCAGCACGAGAGAGTTCTCAGGCTTATCTGACCCATATGAAGACCTTAATTTTGGCAAGGCAAGTGCCAGTGATGAATTTGTTTCCATTCCCAAATATTGAGGATTTATTTGCAGCAAAAATGCATTTCTTGTAGGCTGAAAGATTTGTATATATTTGCAGGATGAAGGGGTGGCTTACCGAGGCAGAATTCTTGTTGAACTCTCTACAAAACTTGATGGAAAGGCTGACAAGTCTGTGGAAGAAATACCAAGCGACGATATCTTGGTAGTTCAGGTAAAGCTCTTTGTTGAGTTTTTCATGCAAAGCAGTTTTTCCACTTGAAACCCTTATTTAGGGTTTGTGTTCCTTTTCTTTTGAATAGAAATACCAGCGCAGAAGGAAGTATTGTCTGTGTGCAGTGTTTCATAGTGCAACTATGATCCAAGAACCAGGGGAGCCTATTCAGTTTGAAGTTAGCATTGGCAACTATGGCAACAAGAATGACCTAACATGCAAACCTCTGGCGTCGACCACACAATACAGCTGTGCTGTTTTTGATGGTGATGCACATTTTGAAGGATTTGGTGTGTAATAAAGTAATTCAGATTAGGATCTGTGGTGTTAAGTTTTTTGTTTGGTCCTTCCAGGTAATAATTACTACTACCTGCCCTGGGCTGACACTAAGCCTGTGATTGCTCTCACGTCCTTTTGGGAGGATATCAGTCACCGGTTAGACTCAGTAAACATCATTCTGTATATATCTAACCGTTTGGTAAGTGAATGTTTTGACAGTTTCTAGTGGTACACATCTGCATACTCGTATACTGCTGTTCAAAAGTTTGAGATGTAAAAAATTATATTTTAAAGGATATTAAAATAGAAAATCAAAATTTTTTCTGTGTTTTTGATCAAATAAATGCAGCCTTGATGAGCAGAAGCACATTACAAATCTTAACAATCCCAAACTTTTGAATGGCAATGTAACAGTGGTTCTTAACTTGTTTTGCTTAAAGTGCCCCTATTATGCCATTTCGAATTGCTTTTCATGCATTGTGTAATATAGCTGTATGTTAATGTAAACAATCTGCCTGCAGAGTTGTAAAGCCAAAAGTGCAGAATAAATAAAGCTATTGTCTCCCAAAAGAAAAAATGAATCTGAACAGCCTAAACGAGTCGTCAGTATTGGAATCCCACTTCCTCGATGGATACACGTCACAGGGAAACACATGTTGGAATGCATGCTTATGTTTTCACTTCCGAGAGATAAGGCTGCAAAGAATCAGCAGTTCAAATTCATTCTTTCCACTGTAGCACAGCAGTACAACCCCAATCTTTTTTTGTGTGTGTGTTTCCGTCATTTTACTGATAACTGCTTCTCTAATCTCGGGGAGTTCACAAAACGCATGCTCTTGAAAAATGGCTCAGTACCCAGTTTATTTGGACCAGCTGGATTCCACTGAATCGCAACCTCTAAGTATAATAAATAATAGATAAAATATAAAATATGGAACTTTGGCAATGGGTTTATCATCTGCAACCCGCCAATCACAACAGACTGGGCTATTTGACCAATCAGAGCAGAGTAGGCTCACAGAAAGGAGGGGTTTAGAGAGATTGAATCTTAGAAATGCTTTGAATGAATCGTTTGAGAATCATTGGAAAATGAGATGATTTTGAATTCATATTTTGAGAAAATTAAAGCATTCAAAAAATGCCTTAAATGGCATGATAGGGGCACTGTAAACCAAATTTTATATTAGTAATCAAGTGTCGATTTTAGTGGACTTATAAGAATATAATTAATTATTTTGTGCATCAAATCTTTCAATGCAATTTCTTTTGCAGCAAACAAACCTCAATGTGTTAAAGTCTGCAGTACAGTCCAAAGCTACAGATGAAAGACTATTAGAAATCTGGTTAAAGCTTATGAATCAGTTAATGGAAGATATCAGCAGGTAATATCCACTTTACATCCTTTTAGATCAGCAATCATCAAGATTTCACTACATGCATTGTTATTGGCAGAGAGGTGTTTATTTTTGTCATACATGTTTAAACTAATACAAACTTCTGTGTCCTCAGTGTCAAAATCCCTGACCTGGAGGGGAAGCCCAATCTCACAGCCCTGGATATTCAGATGAAGTTGTTGCGGGACAGTGCTCTGAAGAGCATCATGAAGGGAGCAAAACACTTGTTTGAGGAAGCCACAGATGTCAATAAGTGCTTGAGCATCATTGAAGGCTGGTTGGACAAGCTCAAGCAACTCGCTGAGGAGGTATTTTTTTTATCCAGTGTAGGAATGGAGCTACAAGTAGGGATACACAAAGATTTCTTTTTCTTTTTAATTTTTTTGACTAATAATTACTACAAAGGTTACGAATATATATATACATTAGTGCTGTCAAACGATTAATCCCATCCAAAATAAAAGTTTTTGTTTACATAATAATATGTGTGTATACTGTGTATATTTATTATGTAAATACAAACACATGAGTTTATATATTATATGTGTGTATACTGTGTATATTTATTATGTAAATACAAACACATGAGTTTATATATTTATGAACAAAATGTGTTTATATATAAAATATTTTTATATAAAATATAAGAATATAAATATATAAATGTGCAAACGTACATTTTTTAAATATATAGTGTATGTGTGTGTATTTCTATATACATAATAAATATACACAGTGCACATACATGTACCTGTATTATGTAAACAAAACCTTTTATTTTGGATGCGATTAATCATTTGACAGCACTAAATATATATATGTATATATATATATATATATATATATATATATATATATATATATATGTGTATATATATATATATATATGTATATATATATATATATATATATATATATGTATATATATATATATGTATATATATATATATATATATATATATATATATATATATATATATTCAATTTTTCATACTGTACATTATAATGTTGTGACTAAATTTAATTTAAGATTACTATTTTAGTTTTTATCAGTTATCCATGAAAATAATAAGCTGTTTATTGGTTATAAAACCAATTTTTTATATTGATGCACTTCCAATCAATACACATTCACATACGTTTACCACTGCTGTCCCAGACTTTTCACTTTTGACAAAGTCCAGTCCACATTGCTACTTAGTCTAACCAAGAACTGCCCGCTTAGACATGTCTGTTTTTACATGTGGTTTTATGAGTGGCATTGTTATTATGACTATGACGATATTAGACCAGCTAAAAGATGCATGCTCCCTTACATGGAATATAAGGTTCTGTTTGTGAATATTTAGCTGCTACTATGAACCTCAAACAAAGTCTCTCTTAAAGGCAGGGTAGGTAATACATGTATAAACAACTTTCTTCCAAATTTGTTTAAACTTTCTATATATATCAATGCATAATTAAAATGTAAGTACTCTGATAAAAAGAGTATAAAAATCGAGTGACTCTAGACCGTTTAATCTGTATTAAACACAGCTCATTATTTCCATTTCGGGACGAAACATAGGATTGGCTTAGGCGACTGTCACTCTCTCGCAACCATGCACGTTTGCACGTTGCGCGTGCACGTTTGATTTGAGGAATTCAACAGGCACGGATCCTAGGAATACCAAAACAATGGCAGAGAAACAGCAAGCAAAATTCACAGTACCAGCCTATGCAGTTAGTGAAGGCAAACCAGGCAAAAAAAGGAAGACAGTAACAGTACAAGAAAAGGCAATGAACAAAAAGTCTTTGGATAAACAAAGAAATAAAATGCGAGTTTATATCGGCGTGGCTTTCCAGCGATGGCGAAAACTGAGGGAACTCAAGGGGCTGAAAAGTGACTCCTTGATGGCTTTATTTCTGCTGGACAGATAAATCTTTCTTTTTGTATTTTGATCATACATATTTTTTTCATGAAGCATGTGTCATTAGCACACGTAGCTGCGTAATATAGCTAACATAACATTACTTAGCGAGCCGTAGTAGAGACGATAAATAATCTATAGGAGCCCAGAAGGGAGGGGGTGGAGTGAATGGAAATAATGAGCTGTCTTTAAAACAGTCGTGAGAGGTCTACAGTCACTTGATTTTTATACTTTCTTTTTCAGAGTACTTACATTTTAATTATGTATTGATATATAAATAAAGTTTAAACAAATTTGGAAAAAAAGTTTTTTATACATTTTTTTACCTACCCTGCCTTTAAAGGTTTTATGCCATAAACGTGAAAAACTGTGGCAATTCAGTTATTAGTTCTTCCTGTAAAACACTCATTTTGTCATCATAGAATATAATCCGACTATTTATTTAAACATAATTTGTATTATCATTAATTGTGGAACATCTTTTTTCAAAGTCTCAGATCAGCATGCCTGATGTAATTATCTGGATGTTGAGAGGAGAGAAGAGGGTAGCTTACGCACGCATCCCAGCCCATCAAGTGCTCTATTCATCCTACAGTGAGCAGGCATGTGGTCAGTTCTGCGGAAAGACCCAGACTGTCTTTATGAAGGTATTGAGAGTTTGTTTCATGCTGCTTTTTAAACATGTGACATAAAACATGTTTACATTTTGCTCTGTGAAAACTATCCCATAATGACCATTTCCCAACAGTATCCCATGGACAAGAAAAAAGGTTTGAAAATTCCCATCCAGTTACGTGTGAACATGTGGCTTGGGCTGGCAACAGAAGAAAAGAAGTTCAATCAGTATGCAGAGGGAATGTTCAAAGTATTTGCAGAATTGGTAAATATAGTTTTTAATGATTTTAGGTCTGGAGAGATGAAGTCTTGAGTAAGGAGCTAATGTTTATCCATTGTCTCTGCTGCAGTATGAAAACCAGGCTCATGTTCTGGGAAAATGGGGCACCACTGGTCTGCTGAGCCGTAGCAAGTTTTCTGATGTCACAGGCAAAGTGAAGCTGAAGCAGGAGTATTTTTTGCCCCCTGTTGGCTGGGAGTGGGATGGTGACTGGTGTGTTGATCCAGAGAAAACGTGAGTTGTTCCCCACCCTTGAAACAACATTTAGAAATAGCTGGTAAATTATTAATGAAGTTTCCAAGTATCATTATTGCTACTTCTCCCAATTAGGCGTAAACATCTGAACAAACTAGCAACACTAATGCTGTGTCCAAAACCGCTCCCTATCCACTATATAGTGCACTATATGGGGTGTCAGCCATTTTGTAGTGCTGTCCGAATTCTGAGTGGACTACTTCATTCCCTACATTTGTCCACTACTTTTTACCCACAATTCATTCTGATTTTGAGTGTACAACCGATGTACGCTCGCTGAAGCACTATTTCCCACAATCCAATGCGGAGTAGCGTCGAGCTGGAAGCAAGAGCGGGAGCGAGCGAGTTTGAATGAGAGATGACGTTTACATCTTTATTATTTCTGTTTTAACGTTTTTCCTACATTATTTATATTAAAATATGTTATGTAGGCAATAACTCAGTTTAATATTTGACTAATTTACTGAGTTGGCATCGTTGTTAACTTACAAAAATGATGATAATTTTGTGGATAATTTACATTTTTTCGTTAATAACAGGTAGTGTATTATAATGTAAAATTAACGGTCGCCTGAGGACGCTCTCCAACCATCTTATCTGAGCTCAAAACGCTGCTTGAGCGAGTGTCAAGATACTTAAAAAAAAAAAACATAATTATGAACGTGTTTATGTGTGTTTATTTTTGTTCTCAGTACATTATTTTAATAGCATTTAATGATTATGAACATAAAAGCATAACAAAAACATAATAATAATTATATACCATCGATGAAACCACAAAGCTGACGCGGAGGTATGTATAACTGCAATATAAAGTAATTTTGAGTATTATTGCTATTAGTATTATTTTCTAAAATTAGGTAGCTGTAATATAAAAGTACATATGGCAATGTTTTTGCAACAGCTCCAAGTCTCACGCGCAGTGTAGGCTATACGTCACTGTCCGAATCCGTTCACTTATTTATTTGTTCACTCCTTCCTGATATAGTGAACTCAACTGCCATACACTATATAGGGATTAGTGAATGAGTGAGCAATTTCAGACACAGCATAAATGTTAAAAGGGTCATATGATATAGCTAAAAAGAACATTATTTTGTGTATTTGGTGTAATGAAATTTATGCGGTTTAAGGTTCAACAAAAACATTATTTTCCACATACTGTACATTATTGTTTTTCCTCTATGTCCTGCCTTTCTGAAACACGTTGTTTTTTACAAAGCTCGTCGGTAAACATAAAACCATGTCTGCATTTGTGATCGGAGAAATGACAAACAACAAGCCCTACTCTAAACTGCTCAAATCTCTCGTTTGAATTTTCAGTGGCAAATCTTTTAAATACGTAAACGTACTTACAGACTGTGAGTCAGAACAGCCAGCATTGTAGTCTAGTCTCCCAAGATCAGGAAACAGTCCTCGCACACATCTGAATACACATCTGAATATTTGGTTGGAACAACACAGCATCTCCACGACATGACGCCGGCAGCAACCGCGAGAATCAAAGTTACGCTGCCTATTTGTGTGAACATTTGGGCGGGTTATGCAAATCTTCCCACACAGTGGCGTAGACATGTGGGGCCTGTTTAATAGAGTCGTTTTAACAAAACAACATAAGTATAACTGTAATGTTTCAAACTAAATATAATAATTTTACTGGCATAAACTTTCACTTTTCGGATCAGCAGCCTGAATGTGCAATACTTCATCAGTTGGTGGCAACAGAGTGAAATGTGGACTTCACCTATTTCTTAATTCAAAAACTATTTGGTCTTTGAAATTTTGCTCTACACCCTTTTGGGTTGTAGTTCAATAGATATAGTTAATTTATGTCGCTTACATGTTTTGTTTGTTTATATTATTTTTGTATGTGCATATTCAAATTTACCAACAAAATTTAGTCTTGGAATTGTGTGTGAGATAATGGAAGTTTAAAAAAAAGAAGAAAAAAGAAATTTGATACAAATGTAAATAATAAATGTAATAATAATTATAATAATAATAATTCATGGGTAAAACCACAGTTCACAGTCAAAACTGACCTGAATGTGAATGTGTGAAGGTGTGACAGTTTTATTTCAACGGTTATATCTCTTAAATTATTTTAAAAAAAACGGAAAAAACTAAATCACATGTATTTTAATGGCCTTGATCCAAATGCAACGTTTTTTACAATTTGTATATACCACTTCCAGGTCAAAACTGACTCAAATGTGATAGGAGGGTTAATTTATTTAAACAGCTTTTAATGTGTCTGTTCAGCCCGACAAATCATTTGCATTTTATGGAAAATGTTCTAATTTCTTTAAAACTGGCCAACCAGTAAGATTTCTGCTTTTGGTCACATGCCCAGAGCTGCTGCTGTTACGTAAAACTACACTTTGATGATGCTCAAGGACAGACTAATATGCCAAGTGACAGTCAATAGCAGAGGAAGAATACAGATCCGTCTCTCTTGTCTCTGAATGCTTGTATCTGGTGTTTTTTTATAAACATTGCCAATATAACAATCAGCGAATACACCACCCCCCACCACAATACCTAGTATAATGGTAGGAAGTTCTGCATTGACAACCACCATTCATATTTCTTCAGAAACAGTTACAGTCTATTCAAAAGTTATGTTTTTCTTGGGTGGATGGGTAGTCTGCTGACTGAGGCTGATGCAGGACACACAGAGTTCGTGGATGAGGTCTATGAGAACGAGACTCGATTACCAGGAGGAGAATGGAAGCTTGCAGCAGAGCCTTACACTGATGTGGTAAAAGCACCTCCTAATCCTTGGCTTCGTATTAGATGTCTAATCAAGCCATTCGTTCATTCAATTATTCTATTTAAACAGCCTCTATGGCACTAATACTCCTACATGTGAAACAAAGAAAGAAAGGTTTATAGTGTCTCTTAAAAATCCTGTTATTCCTCACTATTATACTTTATTTACAGAATGGAGAAAAGGTTCGGGGCCCTACAGAGATTGAATGTCCTCCTGGCTGGAAGTGGGAGGATAACTGGACTTTTGATGGCAACCGTGCTGTCGATGAAAAAGGTGAGAGTTTACAGTTCACCCAACTGCATGTAATTCCAAACATGTATGACTGAATTTCTTCTGTGGAAGAGAATTTTTTTTGTTTAGCTGAATATTTACTGCTTTTTTTGATGAAAGGAAAATAAACAGTGACCAGAGGCAGCCTTTAAAATGAAGGGAAAAAACACTATAAAGGCACCAAGGAGACTATTTGACGTGTGCAATTTTTCAGGTCTTCTGAAGTCATGCATTAGCTTTATTTAAGAAACAGACTGGCACTTAATTTTCTAGAATTTATCTATGATAAAATTTACATATTCACACTAGAGCACATTACAATTTAACACGTCATGGAAGTTTGGTTTGAAACTCTAGATGGCACCAAATGTTAAGTCCTTTACATGCAATCTGCTAACAATCATATGATTTAATAAATGTCACAGATTGATTGGATTCTGTTTGATTCCATGGCCAATAAGCTTGCTTGCTCAACATTTAAATCTGAATTTAAAATTTAAAACATTTAAAAAATTGTAAGTCTGGTCCAAGTGTTAGCTGAAAGCATATCCTGAACATGTTATCAGAGATCCTCTGAAACCTTCCACCTCCTCCAGCTCCACATGTCTAGATTTGCTTTTGGATTAATGCATGTCTGTTCATGCAGCATCACCATATCTTAAATGCTCACGTCAGCGTGTCTGCATATCTATTGGCAATAGCAAGTCCATACTGTAATGATTAAAACTCGTTTAGTTCATCTAAATCAAATCTTTGGGCTGTGCAGTTATATGATTTGTATTTGTAAGTTTAGGTTGGGAATATGGTGTCACTATTCCACCTGATGATAAGCCCAAATCCTGGGTGGCAACTGAGAAGATGTACCACATTCATCGTCGCAGAAGAATGATCCGACCTCGCAAAAGGATTCCTGGTGCCAAGACAGCTGCTGATGCAAGTACATTTTTAAAGACTTTTCAAAGTAAATTAGGATCATATGTTATAATGTGTATTTCCTAATTGTTTGACATGCAGTCAAAGGATAAAGGAGATGCAGAGGGATGGGAATACTCCTCACTGATTGGCTGGAAGTTCCATAGGCAGCAGCGATCATCTGACACGTTCCGTCGGCGGCGTTGGAGAAGGAAGATGACACCTGCTGATCGGGTTGGAGCCTCGGCCATTTTCAAACTAGAGGGATCTCTGGTTAGCGTCAAAGCTGCATAATTTTTATATAAATTTATATACTTTATCCTGTTTTTTGTTAGCCATATAATGACCTCTTCACTGCTGGTTTGCAGGGACAGGGAGTCGACACAGAATCTAAAGGTGATGAAAAAGGCAATAAAGCAGAAGCTTCAGTTAAGCAGTTTGGAGCCAACACACCGACTGTATCGTGCATATTTGACCGTGAGTTCATTAAAGACATATTTCTTTGTTACCAGAATATCCATTTTATTAAAGCTGAACTTGATTTTTCTTGCAGAATCCTATGCATACCACTTGAGAGTCTATGTTTACCAGGCTAGAAACCTTACTTCTCTGGACAAAGACAGCTTCTCAGGTATTATAGCAGTTGCGATATTGCTGATATGTCTCTTAATTATCTGTAAAAGTGCCCAGGCTTTTTTTATAACTAAAATCATATTGGTTTAAATTGCAGATCCATACGTCCATGTGTCATTTTTGCATCTCAGCCAAACGACAGAGACAATCCGAAGTACCTTGAACCCGACATGGGATCAGACTCTTATTTTCAAAAATGTGGAAATCTATGGTGATCCCCAGTCTCTTGCTCAAAATCCACCTGTTGTGGTTATGGAAATTTATGACAGCGATCAAGTGGTTAGTCTAATTTCTTTATGCCGCCACTATCAGCTTCTCAGGTTAGGGTAGAAGCCAATTAAAACTAATTAAAAGTTAATAGAAAACATATAGCATATGAACATGTTTCTTAGTTTACTGGTATACCTGTCAAATACTAGCTGGGTCATGCCTGTTATACAGTGACTTTTGTGTCCCAATGATTTATTTAATCATATTTTCTCTAAAATGAGTCACATATTTATAAGATATGGCTTAAATTGTATATTTAGGTCTTCTTTATCACTTAAAAAGGGATAATATAAATTTTAAATACTATTTTATATTTTACACACCTTTTCAATGATATATGCATGAAATTTGATTATGTCCTCAGTGCAATGTAATCAATTTCCACAAGAAATATAAACCATAAAATGATTAAAAAACTCAAAATTTGTTTTAATTATGTTATAGACTAGGCTAAACTGCCTCTAATCATACATATAAATCATGTGAAAATATATATATATATATATATTTTTTACAAGTTTCTTCAATTACCATGTCCCTGAAGTCATTTTCCACCCTGTTAGTACATACTTTCTCGCCTTCCAAAACCAAATGCAATTTCATTGAGACCATTTTATAGAAGTGACATACTTTATTTTTCCCACTGGAATTTAACTGTACTAACTGAGGTAAGCTTCAACTCTCACTCCTAACTATTTATCCTGCATGTCCCACCCTTAAAGTTCCACCCTGTTAGGCTATATTATGGAGAATGTTTGTCCTATCAAAAAAATGTAAAAACAAATCTGACATAGTTATAAAAGTAATGTTAATCTGTAGAAGGTTAGCTAGCTAAATGTTGATCAATCAATGAGTTATGGCTAACTAAGCTAAAAACTTTCCACCCTGTTAGATTCCCCCTGTTAGGTCTATAAACCTAACAGGGTGGGATGTGCAACTAACAGGGTGGAAATTCTGATAGAATAAATAGTATTTAGTGTATATAGCAAATACATTTCTATATACGTGTGTGTATATATATATATATATATATATATATATATATATAGTTATCTGAACAGATAATCGTTTTGCCACCATGATTGATTGTGATAAAGAACCACATAGCTTTTTTTTGTGTCCCTCTCCCAAAGGAAATCTGGATTATTATTTATTCATTTATTTATTTATTTATTTTTGGTATCACTTTGAAACAATATTATATAGGTGCAGTTCCACACATTACAGATGGGAAACCATGCAGGACAATGACGGAAAGCTTGTCCACCACCGAACAAACCTGTTAACACTGGTGTTCTACCCTGTTATGCTCCTTTCCGTATTATTAGATAAGTCTTTTTAAATTATAATTTCATAGCAACGTTAAATGTTTGGCATACTTTTGTGTTATTTTGTGAGGTGAGGAGCACTAACAGCATATATATGTTTTTGAGCAATTTTTTTTTATTATTTACAACCCTATTGGCCAAAATTGGCACAAAAAGTACCTGTTCTTAATAATTAAGACATATTCTATTCTTCAAAAAAAAAATAATAAGATGACATAATGGACATATACTATCCAAGAAAAGCTTATTATTGTTTAACATTTACATTATTAACATGTTGTGATAACTATCTATATGTCCCTAACAGGGTGGAATATTTTCATGGCTAGTGTCTGAACTATCTACCCATAATAATTCTTTTTTGAGTCCTTGAGCTTGACCAATATCCATTCCTAATAGTTAAACATGTCACCATTTTGGTAGAATGCAAAAAACATAAAAATCGTGTAACTATTTTTTTCCAACACTTATGAAGCCAAAATGTTACCGCATACCAGGAATGACCCAGCTAATGTGTGGGTGAATGATTTACATTTTGTCCATCCTGTTAGGGTAAGGATGAAATGCTTGGCAGAAGTACATGCATACCATTGGTGAAGTTGACTTCAGGTATGGATGGATCCCCTAAACTCCTCTGGGAGCCTGTAATGCACAAAAATGCTCCTGCTGGGGAGGTTCTGGTGGCTGCAGAGCTCTTTCTGAAGACCAAGGTGTGGTTCTTAATGAAATTTAAGCCTATTTAACCACATCAGTGGCTGCTTTGTGATTCAATTCTTCTTATTCTTGATAATTCTTATGTTACCTACTCTAGGGAAATGACACTGAACTTCCTCTTGTTCCCCCCAAACGAGGAGAGAAACTCTATATGGTTCCTCAAGGGGTGCGACCTGTGGTGCAGCTAACTGCCATAGAGGTCAGTTTTAGCTTTTTGTTTTTTCTCATTGTTTGGACTTGTTAAGGTCAAATCATTCAGAATCAAAATTCCCTTTAATCAGTTAATTAATATGTTGAGACGGCATACTATTAAAACTTCATCTCTAGTCAAAAAAGACAGTTTATGGAAGTGAAAGACTCAACCAACCATATTTACACTAGATAGTCATTTTCGTCCTAACCCGACAGTTAACTTGTGCAGAAAAGCACTATATTGAAGTATTCAGGTGTTTTTGAAATGTGTTGTTTTGCTGGATGCAGGTTCTAGCTTGGGGATTGCGTAACATGAAGACGTATCAGCTGGCTCCAGTGACATCACCCATTCTGGTGGTGGAGTGCGGAGAAGAGAGAGTTCAGACAGCTGTCATCAAAAACATGAAGAAGTGCCCTAATTTTCCAGGAAATGTCCTCTTATTAAAAGTGGTGAGCATGCATATCTACTTATATATTTAGATATGGTTTAAGTGTCCTGAGGCCATAGATAATATGTCTTTATTATCTTATTGTGTCTTTAGCTTCTACCCAAAGAAGAGATGTATACTCCCCCTATAGTGCTGAAAGTCATCGACCACAGACCCTTTGGACGGAAACCTGTGGTGGGTCAATGCACCATCAGTTCCCTGGAAGAGTTTCGATGTGATCCTTATGCCACAATCGCAGAAGTGGCCATGTCTTCAAAAGGTACATTACTTATTACACATTTATGTTGACTGATTTTTTTTTCCTCTTCTTTTGTTGAAGGAGAGTTATTAAACAAATATTAAAAGCCAGTATCACAAACCAATGCTTGCGTGTGTAAGGTAACATTGTATTGGTATTCCTTAAATTCTGGTTTTAATCAAATCCTTGTAGTGCATGCTAAACTGTAGTTGGTCATTTATTTATTTATTCTATTTGCGTAGTTGGGTCTAACTGATTTTGACAAATATTTAACCATGTATAGTGGCTTTAACCCTCATGTACAGCAAATTTAGGAAATGCAAATTTTAAAAAATATATATTAAATAAGCATCCTTACAAAATTCTCTTGTCCTGCAGTGGCTTTGATGGCAGCTTCTCCTCGAGACCTCCATGTAAACATAGATGACGGCACACAACATCTTCTAGAAGCTCAGGTACTGGTACCAAGTCACTTCATTTGGTAGGTTTAGGAATTTAAGTCTCACCTTGTTAGAGAACTCTGTTATAGATACTGGTACACACATAAAAGTAAAATAAATGTGCTCCTATTTTCAACTTTGTGAATTTCAGTATTTTTATGGCATCTCAGCTGCTGTTGACAAAATGGCCACTGCTAGTCACATTCAAGTATGTATAGAAATAAGGCACTTTAATCAAAATGCCAGAATTTGACGTTTTCTCCATTGCTCACTTTGAGGCTGATTAAATGAATCTTTACCTTCTGTAGTTACAAATGGGTTAAATTGGGGGAATATCAAATAAATCAGTTGTTCTCAAAATGATTAATCTCATTTCCCATTCTGGTGATTTGCAGCTGACTTGCTCTATAAGGAATCAAACCAACTGACATTGAATGAATGAATTAAAGCTCACTCCCTTGTGTGTACTACAATAGGCATTTAATCATGGAGAAAAGTATGAAGTTAAATCGTATACATTTTTGTCAGTTTTAAGTCTTTTTAAAATGTGCATTAAATTTACATTTTACATTAATTTTAGATAACTCTTTTAATGTGACTTAGTCTTTTAATTGTGATTGGGGTCATGCTATACTGATTAAGTTGAAAAATTACAGAAATGGGATGTAAGAGCTTTTACAAGCCTAATAATATTTCTTCTTACAAAATCTTAATGAATAATGTTTTTGTGTGTGTGTGTGTGTGTGTGTGTGTTTAATGTATCCACTTCTTGGTTTCATCAGCGCGAGAAGGTGAGTTCTGTGAAAGCAGGTGACACACTTTACACTTAAAGCATTTAAATTTAAAAATTAAAATGTATGCATTTAGCAGACGCTTTTATCCAAAACGACTTACAGTGCATTCAGGCTAACAATTTTTTACTTATCATGTGTTCCCGGGGAATCGAACCCCCAACCTTGCGCTGGATAGCGCAATTCTCTACCAATTGAACTACAGGAACAAAAAATCATTTATCATCATATCTGTATTTTAGCTCTATCATGAGGATGAAACTATACACTTTGTCATTACATTACAGGAGAAAGAGACTGTTGATTGGTGGAGTAAGTTTTATGCTTCTGTTGGAGAGAGTGAGAAATGCCGCCCATACCTTGACAAAGGTTATGACACATTGGAGGTGTGAATTCTGTCTAAGCTATATGATACATTATAGATATAATGAACATTGTAGATATACATATTTATTTAATATTAAATTCATAAATACCTAAAATCTAGAAATATTTATTTAGTAATGTTACTACAATGTTAGAGGAAAAGTTCATCCAGAAAGTAAAATTTGTTCCAAACACATGTAACTTTATATGTGCTGGTTACTCTTTTCCGTGCAGTTACAATGGTTCTCTTCTGTTGGTTTTCATAGGTATATGACCATGAGCTTGAAAGTGTAAAACAATTCATGGGTCTCACTGATTTCTGCAACACCTTCAAACTGCATCGTGGTAAAAATGAAAGTGACGATGATGACCCCGCTGTAGTTGGAGAATTCAAGGCGAGATGCTTTAAGAATACATTTAATGCTGTTTAAGTCACACCTTATGTTTTTTGTCTGTTCTTGGTTGTGTAAAATAAACGATTTAGTTTGACTGATTGTTTTCAGGGCTCCTTTAAGATGTACCCATTGTCAGATGACCCAGGGGTGCCCCCTCCACCACGTCAGTTCATAGAGCTGCCCGACAGCATCTCACAGGAGTGTGTGGTCAGAATCTATGTGGTTCAAGCCATCGACCTGCAACCCAAAGACAACAATGGCAAAGTACTTGATTTCATTCAGCATTTTAAGGAGCATCAGAACTAATTCTGAGTTGTAGCTGCACAATTTGAAGAATTCATTGTTTTTAAAAGGTCCTTTTCATTTCAGTGTGACCCATACATTAAAATCTCGTTGGGGAAAAAGTCTATTGATGACAGAGACAACTATATACCATACTCTATTAACCCAGTGTTTGGAAGGTAATGCCATAGATTTACTGAGAGATTCTCATGTATCATATTGTCAAAGTAGACTAAGTTTTCTGTTTCTCAACAGAATGTTTGAAATGACATGCTTCCTCCCACAAGACAAAGACCTGAAAATTGCCGTCTATGACTTTGATTTGCTCAGCCGTGATGAGAAAGTTGGGGAGACGGTGATTGACTTGGAGAACCGCCTTCTTTCTCGCTTTGGTTCTTACTGTGGTTTAGCCCAGACATACTGCATGTGAGACCCATACAGTTTAATGTACACTTAGTATTTTCTTTGAGGACAACAGTAGAGGCATTAGTTGATTAATGGTTTTATTCATTAAATAGTTCTGGACCAAACCAGTGGCGCGATCAACTCAAACCATCTCAGATTCTTGAACAACTGGCCCGTTGGAAAGGCTTTAGTCCACCCAGGAGTGAAGACAACGGAAACACGTTATCTTTTGGTGGCCGATTATACTGCCTCTCTGACTTTGGTAATTTTCAGAGCTTTTTGTTCTTTTGAACATCATTATGGTGGCTTGACAAACTGTTATTGTTTTATATCCACCAAACTGAAAATCATTTTGCTATATCTTTTTGAATTGATTGGATGTATAGCTGTCCTATAGTGGACAACAAAAAGACAAATAAAAAAACACGCCCCAGGGACCCTTAAATATAATGTCCTTACTTTATTAGAGTAATATGAGACATGAAATGTTACCTAAATAATTAGCTTTTATATTTCTATTTTACTAAAGCCAAAGTTAATTATTAAATTATTAGGTGGATATATTCACTATTAAACTTAAAAATCTGATTTCTTGGTTTCCCCTTTTAAATTTTCTACAAAGCATTGCATTCTGTTGCTGCCCTAGTATTGCCAAGTCCATGGTTTTACCATTGAATTGAGCTACTTTTATACCATTTCCGTTGGTTGTTTTTTAGTCTGCTCCCACAGAATGTGATTTTGATGAAGGGGAAAACCATGTGAAAAAAAGGCTTGATGGGGTTAGTTTTAAAGCTATTGTGCTGGCTTTGTTTTTGCTAAAAACCCCTGTCCTGAAGCACCAGAACAACCACCTAGCAGCCCCTTCACAGCCACCCAAATCACACACTACCAAATTAGCGTTGAAATGTAATGTTAGAAACTTTTAATATATGCTTTGTCAAGCCAACATTCAAACTTGTCTAGTTATTCCCTGGTGCTGTAGTTTGTATGTTTATATGTGTGCATTTTAGAAGCAAACAAGGAATTTCACCAACATCTGGGTCCTCCAAGTGAACGGATCGCTGTGCACGTCCTCAGAACTCAAGGCCTGGTTCCGGAACATGTTGAAACCAGAACTCTTTACAGTAGCTTCCAGCCCACTCTCCCACAGGTGTGATTCTACTCACCGGCCAGTTCTTTCTGTTAAATACTAAAAAGAACTCTATTTTGTTTGAAAGCAAGCTCAAAATACTGCTTTATTATGTTACTGAGTTGTCTGTGTTTTATAGGGAAAACTCCAGATGTGGGTTGACATTTTCCCAAAAAGGCTTGGGCCTCCTGGACCTCCTTTTGACATCTCTCCACGTAAAGCAAAAAAGTGAGAAGAAATTTGTAACTTTTTGGTTGTTTTCTTGTTGAATGGTGATAAACTCACGTCCACTCTTTCTATCAGGTATTTCCTGCGCGTCATTGTTTGGAACACATATGACGTCGTTTTGGATGAAACCAGCATTACTAGTGAAAAAATGAGTGACATCTATGTAAAGGGGTATGTAAAAGGTTGAAGTGTCTTTAGGCAAAACCATTGGTTAATTTGAGATTGAGATTTTGTTGTTTTGCTTCCATAGCATGTCTGTTTTCAGACTTGTGCAAAGAAAACAACAAAAAATGTACATTTAAAGTAATTTTTTATCTATTTGCATCTGTAGACTTTAATAACAGCACATATATTTTAAAGGCCTTTTTTTTTTTTTACATTTTTACATCTCAGGCACTGAGCTATAAATCTCCACTTCAGAAGCTCTTACATACAAAAAACTTCACACTTTTATTTCTATCTGTATTTGTCGTAATTTGTGCAATTATACCTTTGATTAGTTGGATGCCAGGTATGGAAGAAGATAAGCAAAAAACAGATGTCCATTACCGATCTTTGGATGGCGAAGGCAATTTCAACTGGAGATTTGTCTTTGGATTTGAATACTTGCCTGCGGAGCAGCTGTGTCTTGTATCTAAAAAAGTAATGTGGTTTGGCTGTGTTTAACGTATTATGAAGAGCACTTGATTGGAAGTATTAAAATATTCTTTCCTTTCTGTTAAAAAGGAACATTTCTGGAGCCTCGACAAATCTGAGTTTAGAATCCCACCCAAGCTGATTGTTCAAATATGGGATAATGACAAATTCTCTCTGGATGATTATCTAGGTAAGACGTGTGTATGCAGATCTTGGAAGTTTTGTTGTCATCATATTTTTGGGTCTGTCTATTAATCTCACTTATGTTCCAGGTGCTATTGAACTGGATCTGCAGCACCTAATCAACCCCTCTAAAATGCCGGAGAAATGTAGCCTTAGCATGGTGCCGGATGGAAACACACCTCCAAAATCAGACCAATTTAAGTCTCTTTTTGATCAGAAGTCAGTTAGAGGATGGTGGCCATGCTACATGGATAAAGATGGGAAGAGGGAACTCGGTGTAAGTACAGCTAATGCATAGTCTCCCCCCCAGTTTTGATATATTTCTGTATAGTGCGGTATGACATTTGATTTTCATGATACAAACAGATAGATACAGTCAAACCTCTACATCAAATATGTTTCACTTGCAAATGCATGAAATTTGGTAAAATGTGTTATGAATATTAGTTCATCTTGGCATTTTTTTTTCTATGAGTTTGATTAATGAGGGCTTGTTTATGTGTTGGTTGCAGGGAAAGGTTGAGCTGACTTTGGAGATTGTGAATGAGAAGGAAGCGGATGAGAGACCTGCCGGAAAAGGCAGAGATGAACCCAATATGAATCCGAAACTGGATCCTCCCAAGTAATTGTGTTCTCACGTTTATAGTTTTACAGTATTATGTGTTAACAGAAGATCATCATAAGATTTGTTTTTTCTTTTCAACTTCTCAGGAGACCTGAAACCTCGTTTTTTTGGTTTTCAAATCCATGCAAGACGTGCAAGTTCATAGTGTGGCGAAGATTTAAGTGGCTCTTCATCGGATTGGTTGTTCTTATCTTAGTGTTATTATTCATTGGGATCTTGTTGTATTCATTACCTGTAAGGACACACTTCATCAATCCTGTTGAGACTTTACACTTGAGATTTAAGGAGTACAATGCTAATCAGTTTTGTTTGTTTGTTTGTTATTTTTCAGAACTACATCTCCATGAAAATCGTCAAGCCCTTCAATTAATTTCAGAAGGAGTTCAACTTTGTCAATTTATCCATGTAGTTGGCATGACCCTTCACGTACACATCATCAATACAGTGTTCATGTTGTTGTTGTTTTTCATTTTTCATTTGGTTGTTTTGGTATTTACCTTTAACGACTCTTTGCACCAATATTACATTTAATTATTAATTTTCGCTTTTTGGTTCAGGTTTCCCTAATATTTAGAAACATTTGTACACAAATCAAAGTGTTTTCTATTATTAAAAAAATATATGTTTAATTGCATTATAACCTCAGATCATTTTAAAGATGAGAATAAAGATAAAGATATACTGTTAAATAAAGATGTTGATATGTCTGTATAGATTGTGTCCATTTGTTGAACACCAGGTAGAGTTTTTGTTATTTTTAACATCTGAAAATGTTCAGTCATGTTCAGTTTACATTTATCCATGACACATTGGCCACAAACATTGTTTATAAAAAGTTAATTTTAGCAGTGAAAAAAGTCAAACTCCTAAATATAAAAAAAGGTATACATTTTATTATCTTTTTTTAAAAATGGTATTTTGTATAAAGCATAAAGTGCACTTATATCACTATCAAAGTCAGAAATTAACCCCTTGAGGGGTTTTTAATTGTCTGTTTATATATATATATATATATATATATATATATATATATATATATATTAATAACATATGATATATAGTTAAGCAATATCACACAAGCAAGAGTGCCGTTTTCCCAAACATCACCGTGATTGAAAATGTAATATTAATTATATCGAAAAGTAAAATAATCAAGAAGTTAATATTGTAATGAAACTATACTCTTGATCTCATAGATGATATTTTTGCGACCTTTAATTGCTAATAAATGCAATAAAAATAACAACGGAGTCAGTATGTTGTCATTTACTCAGAAGCACAAAACATTTTGCAATCCTAAAGTACATATCTATGTTTAAAATGAACTATTTTCATACACACAATAAAAATGTATCTCCCTTTGTCAATATTTTTTTGTTTTATAACCATTAGGTGTCACTATGTACATTTAGTCATATCAGGAATGATTATCAATAACAGTTTAATTTGTCATACAAAAATCACATAATTAGAATATACATTGTAGAAACACCATATGGCCTATTAGTTTATTAGGTTTATTGCATTAATAAGTGTGATTTAATATAAGTGAATATAAATATATATATATATATATACATATTTAAAACTGTATAACACTAAAAATCGGGACCATGCTCGTCGTCGTGCAGTCATTATTATAACATTTAGATAAAATAAGGTCATTTTTTTAACGCACTGTAAAATAGATTTTAAAGTTTGTTTTTAATGTTCATTTTGATAATCTATTTTTTGTAAATAAAGCTAATTATGTAACAGAATATCAAATCAAAAACCTATCAAAGGGCGTTGTTTATATCGCAATAAACGAATTATTATGAACAAATAAGTAAATAACAGTGGCGCGCTATTAAAAAGCAAAACAAGGCAGTAATGCATGTTTATTATTATTATTATTATTTTAATAAAAGTATTTCAACTTCATTTGTAATGTGGTATAACTTGGCGGATATGACGTCGTTTCTCAAGCTTAAGCGCGTGACGTGATATTTAAATAGCCACCTGAGACGTGATTAGAGAAACGGGTCAACACCGTTAGCGCTGCTGAATCTCACTGTAGTGTGAATCAAACGTATGTTGTTTTTGATCAGAGAGTAAAATAAACACGTTTAAGCTCGGGTAAGTACTTTAAGTTGTTTGTGCTGCTAACTTGCTTGTCAGCTGCGAAAGGTGCTGTTGAGTCAATATTTACCTGAAAGTTAACGTTACATGAAAGTAACGTATATCTTTTCTTCTCGTTGTTTGGTTTGTTTATTGTGGGATTTAATTGTCATGCATTATTTTCAGTTTTTATTGTACGTTAGTTCTGTTTGTGAAATGCAATTTCTAAGTGCTTGGTGTTTAATGCTGGATGATATATTGTCCGTCAGATGTAGATATGAAATGTTTGTATTTGGCGGGGGTAAGCCGACGCTCTTCTCATTGGTTTTCTCTTGATGATGCGGTACTTGAGGTAATGGAGGCGAACACATATGGATTATAATGGTTTAACTGTGATACTGCTGCTGTTTCTTGTGTTCAATCTTGAGATTCTGAGGTTGGAGAGAGCAGAACCCCGTTTGAGTGAGTCTCGCGTTTCTCCATAAAGCGAAGTCACTGCATTCGTACATTATCATGAAACCTGCTAAGACGATAATACAACACACTGATGGTCGATTGATTGCACCGTTGCTTCAAGTGTACATGGCTTATCATGACTGTAGATCACATCTCTTAATGATGTATCTGAAATGTATCCACACTGCATTATGCGAAAACACGTAAGCTTGTTGCAATTTCACAGCTATGGTTAGTGTATGAGAGTTTGTGTGTGTGGTACACAGACCCTCCTCTCCACACAGAAGCTAGCCATGCAGTCTGACTGCTGTTTGTGTGTTCATGCTAACAACACGGGGGACATGAGTAATTAATTGAGCATATTTTTCATGATGTTTGCAGGTAATGTGTTGTATATGTGCTTTAGTCAATTTGTCTAAGTAGGCATGTGTGAATATTTTGCTGTCTTGATACTTTAGTTCCATCCCTATATTTCAATGTGTTTTTATTCAGTATTATGGTTCAGAAAGAGGTTTTATCCAACACCGATAAAATTGTTTAAGGTCCTACTTAGTTCTGAACTGCTAATATGAGTTTTATGACCTGTTAGACTCATCAAATGAAGTCATTTTCTTCCCCCAGATTGCTTATTTTAAAAAAGTGTATTTAATTGTATTTATTTTCTCTCAAGAGAAAATGGCTGAATGAACCAGTGAGAAGGTGCACCAGCAGGACTGAATGATCAGTACTTGTGGACTGACCCATATAATCCTGACTCAAATTGAAATGAGAAATCAAAGGCAGAGATGGTGCATAAGAGAAAGTGGCATTAGTCTGCTTGATTCTAGCTAGTGGTCATGTGTCACCACAGATGATTTAGGTTTTTTTATTTATTTATTTGAATTGTTGCTAAATGAGGTCCAAAGAATTGTATACATGAAACATATGGAGCATATCTGAAAATATTAATATCTGTCCTTCACTAAAATTCTGCTTATGTATGTATGTATGTATGTGTATTTTCACAAATTAAAACCTTTTTTTTTTTTTTAAGAAATGTCTAGAAATTGTAATTATAATTTAAATCTGACTATGTCGGATTATCAATTAAAACCTACTTGCAATATTTTAAATTCAGATTTTCACTAATTGAAAACAATTTAAGTAAATTAAGTCTATGATTATATGGGATTAAAACTGCTTCCACTTTTACTTGTTTAAAAAAAACTTCTTTATTGCAAACTGGTGTTTATTTTATTAATTTAGTGCAAATATATGGAAGCATATGGGTAGCAATATTCAATTTGGAATGCAATATGCAAAATGACAATGCATTTCTGTATTTACATTTTACATTTTCCAATACATTTGTGCAACGTCAGTGTTTCCCACAGAATTAGATTCTATTTACGGTGGTGTGGTGTTTGGGGACCGGGTGGGGGTGGGATTGTTAAGTTAAATATATCATATATATATATCATATATTTTTAGTGGCATGTACACATTTACATTGCCAACACTTAGTGTCAGATACCTTAAAGGGATAATTTGGAGATATTTGGAAGATTGACAGAATCAAACAGATCTCTGTCCCCATTGACTTCCATAGTAGGAAAAAATATATACTATGGTAGTCAATGGGGACCGAGATCTGTTTGGTTACAAACATTCTTCCAAATATCTTCCTTTGTGTTCAGCAGAACTAAGAAACTCATACAGGTTTGGAACAACTTGAGGGTGAGTAAACGATTATAGAATTTTTATTTTTTGGGTGAACTATCCCTTTAAAGACATTGCTATTGCTACATTGCTATATCATTGATACAATTTCTATGCTATGACTGCTCCACAGACTTTTTGTTGCAAATTTTGCTCACACACACACCCACACAGACCTGGAGATGGACACACACACACACACACAAACTCACAAACTTACTGACACACTCAAACACAGGCTCACACACTCAAACATTCAAAAAGACTCACTCACACACAGACTCAGACACACACAGGCTCACACACACACCGAACTGGACCTGGAGGTGGACACACACAGACTCTGACACACACACACTCACGCGCGCACACACACACACACACACACACAGACCTGGAGATTGAGGTGGACAAAAACCAACACACACCAACCTGAACCTGGAGATAATAACAATATAATGTCTAGCCTGGTGGCTGTGATAATATATAAACCTACCAACATCTGTTGCCATTATTTTTGGAATCCCTGATCGCGAGAGAAAAAAATGACATTTTAGTCGCATAACATCGGTTAATGGAAACGCCGTCATTGCGCAATAGTTGTTTATCGATATTTAGAAAAAAAAAACAAGTTTTGTGTGAATCTGTAATGGAAACGCGACAGCACTTAACATAGACTAACTTCTCAGAGTTATGTTGAGCAACAGTGTTAATTACTAACCATTCAACTCCGGATTGAATAAGCATTAAGCACCGGTGATCCGTCCTCTAACTAACGCATGCTCATGTTTTGATTTAGATCGTGTTCGAAGAGGAGGGGCTAGTCGTGCGTGCCTCCGTTGTCAGTTTTGAGAGGGAGGAAGCAAGCAGCGCGCAGCTCTACAATAAAATACAATTGTACCCATATTAAATAGTTAAACAATCTGAATCAATCCGTGGCGGTCAGCGTTGATATTGTGGCGGGCCGCCACAAATTAATGAATGTATGGGAAACCCTGAACGTTGAAAATGTTGATGTTCAAAATGAAAATGAAATTACATAATTTTCATTTGCCATTTCACACACTAGTTTTAATATGTAAAATGAATACAAATTTTAACGCTTTATAAGTTGCAAAATTAAAATGAAAATGTATTACAGAAATGATTAGATATGTCTAACATATTCAAGCAAAAACTGTGGCAAAATTATTATTCAAATGCAATTTTTCTTAATTGCATTGACACTCACAGTCAAGACACTTCCGATTGCATTTTCATTCAATGTCCCGCAATGAATGTAGCAAAATTCAATGTGCACATTGAAAATGCATTCCGAGCCGATCACGTGTCCGCCCCCTCCCGGCATGTCAATCACTGTGTGAACAAGGCAGGGCTCGCAGAAAGTCAAGAGATTCAATACTCAAGAAGAGGATTCAAGTGAGAGAACATGGACAAGACAGTTGGTCCGTGTACGGTTTGATCATTTCGGTTTATGGCTTCAATATTTCATTCGCACTTGTGAATGAAACGCTGCTTTCATCTGATTGGTCGAATCGCTCCACCTTCAGCTCGGTCTTTTCATACTTTCAGACAGAATAAGAGTCTGTGCGAGTGAAGCACTGTAATGTCTGAAACCACCACCCACTGTTAATTAGCATAATATTTGAATCAGATGTAGCTGGGCACATAATTCGTGCTGCTGCGACTTGCAAGAGACCACGTTAAATTATTTCTAGGTTGTAGTATTGTATGAATATTGTCCCACTGATAAATACAGTGCAAATAGTTTGCTTGAATCCTCTTCTTGAGATTTGAGTCTCTTGACCTTCTGCAAGCCCCGCCTTGTTCACGCAGTGATTGACATGGCGGGAGGGGGCGGACACGTGATCACAAATGTATTGGAAAATGTAAATACAGAAATGCATTGCCATTTTACATATTGCGTTGTCATTTTGCATATTACATTCCAAATTGAATATTGCTACCCATATGCTTCCATACAAATAGGTTTACTGCTACTGCACTTTATTCTTGTAGATGCGTATATAGGCTAAAGAATTGTAAGTCTTGCACATTCAAATATAATTTTAAAGAAAATTGGATAAGCGTTCCTGTTAACTAATGAAGATGATCACAGTCATTCTTAAAACAAAAAACAAAAAACGATCCATTAACTGACCCCGTGAGCTCTCACACTGACCCTCAATCAACAGAACATTCTTTCACTCCTGCATGTGACTGCAAAGTGTAAACCATGATGTGTCCCATGTGATCACGTAATAAGATCATCAGAGATTAATACAAGGTGTAAACTGGGTATCATGCTGAATTTCCGCTCTACTTTTTTGAGAACTTTTACAGATGCAGTTCATCCCATGTTCAAAGTACAGTGAAGCACTTTTAAAATGAATAGATAGTGACAGATCATGAGGATAACGAGGGAGGGACAGGGAACGTTTAGTGGCTCACATGTCACATGTACAGGAGCTGAACACAGGAAGTAGAGCAAGCAAGCCTTAATTCACTTGATCCATCCAGAGCTCTTGTGCCTGTAGGAGCACAAGTGTGCAGTAATTTTTTTTTTCCATGGGATGACCAGTGACTACTCATGGGATCTGGAGAGCTGGGGCTGGACAGTGCTGTGTGTATTACACCATTCCTCCTTTATTTTAGCTGTATTTGTAATGTATTTCTATAAAGCGTTAGCTTAAATGCTAGTGCTGTTTTTGGTATCGATTTTAAGACTGGAACTTTTACAGCGTTAAGCTGCTGTTAATTATACATAGTCAGGTTACTGTTTAGTATGTGTCCTGTTCAGCAGCTGCTGTCTGAATGTCCTTTGTCACACTGTCAGACCTCAAGCAAGCAGAACGCCTCCAAAGTTCACAGACATGAATGCTGGGATTGTTACTAGAGAGATGGCAGTTGGTGCTGTCTTTGAATCATTGGCTTGAGTTTAGAAATGGTGACTGGGCACAGCTAGTGGAAAATGACCAAACCCATGGTTTCATTTTTACTGGGTGGGTTTGATATCATTTTTGTGGGTTAAGTGTTTGTAGGTTTTCTCTGGAGTGTTAATGTGTACCAAACTCTCCACTTTGTCTTTGCTTGGTGAGGTATTTTTTTTGTCGTTTTTTTACTAGGCTATTACTAATATTTGTGGTTCTATGATCCCCTGATTAGTGATCTAACGGGGCATTTTAAATTATTTATTTTCTTTGGCCATTTAAAGATTAAAAAAGTGTTGGCTGTTGAAGTGGTTAACAAAAGGGCTTTCCCTTGTCGATTATAAAATCTACACAAACCCTTATGCAAGGGTTTTTAAACCGTAGTCTGACTTTAAACATTTATTCAGTTTGTTTAATGCAGCATTATTTAGTATTTTAGCTGAAGTTTGAGAAGTTTAAATTATATCACGTTTATGGTTCTTAGTTAGTTTATGGTTATGACGTGCACTTTTTTTTTTTTTTTTTTTGGATTTATGATTTTATTGGTTTTTCAACTCAGACCCATGATCAAACTCGATATTGTAAAACCAAAGTATGATCCAGTTATTAAACAAATTTACAGAATTTGATATTTCTGTCATGATTATTTTATTGTATTCGCAACCCCTATTTAAGGGTGTTAGTTTTTGTTTAGGCATAAATACTGAGGTCACACTTTGATCCATGCCAAAACAATTACAGTTTGATTATGTGAAGAATAATGGACTGTTTAATTTTTTCGTAAAATAATGCATATCAAGTTGGTAATGCAGCCACAACAAAAACACAAAACAGATAATGATGGATGGTAATATGGATAATAATGGATAATAATTTGGTCCGTTTTTCTGCTTAAGCCTCATTCACTACACAACTTTTAAAATCTGTACAAGTTTTTAAAACTATAGGCATCATACACTTAACGACTTTGTAAATAGTGACAAAGGAAAAATGGCCATCTTACACTAAACGATCACACACTACTAGACTTTTAAGTTGTTCCAATCACAACAAACTAGAAGATATAGGAGTTATTAGTAGGGCTGCACGATGTGTCGTTTAAGCATCGATATCGCGATGTACGAATCCACGATAGTCACATCGCAGGATGTGCGATGTAGGCTGTCGTAGTTGATCCGTTATTCATTAACTGTACGGGCCAGCTGCTCCCCTGCCCTTGACGATTTGCGGATTAATTGCACAGCTTAACCATCATAGAGTGAAAGTTTATAATTGACAGGACTGAAAACCACATGCAAGTTTAACAGGGCAGAGAGAGAGGGAGCGCGAGAGAGACAGAGAGAGAGAGAGAGCGCGCGCGAGAGAGACATAGAGGGCAGAGAGAGAGCGAGAGAGACAGCGAGAGCGAGAGCGAGAGAGACAGCGAGAGCGAGAGCGAGAGAGACAGCGAGAGCGAGAGCGAGAGAGACAGCGAGAGCGAGAGCGAGAGAGACAGCGAGAGCGAGAGCGAGAGAGACAGCGAGAGCGAGAGCGAGAGAGACAGCGAGAGCGAGAGCGAGAGAGACAGCGAGAGCGAGAGCGAGAGAGACAGCGAGAGCGAGAGCGAGAGAGACAGCGAGAGCGAGAGCGAGAGAGACAGCGAGAGCGAGAGAGAGAGAGCGAGAGCGAGAGAGACAGCGAGAGCGAGAGACAGCGAGAGCGAGAGAGCGAGACAGCGAGAGCGAGAGAGCGAGAGAGCGAGAGCGAGAGCGAGAGAGACAGCGAGAGCGAGAGCGAGAGAGACAGCGAGAGCGAGAGAGACAGCGAGAGCGAGAGAGACAGCGAGAGCGAGAGAGACAGCGAGAGCGAGAGAGACAGCGAGAGCGAGAGAGACAGCGAGAGCGAGAGAGACAGCGAGAGCGAGAGAGACAGCGAGAGCGAGAGAGACAGCGAGAGCGAGAGAGACAGCGAGAGCGAGAGAGACAGCGAGAGCGAGAGAGACAGCGAGAGCGAGAGAGACAGCGAGAGCGAGAGAGACAGCGAGAGCGAGAGAGACAGCGAGAGCGAGAGAGACAGCGAGAGCGAGAGAGACAGCGAGAGCGAGAGAGACAGCGAGAGCGAGAGAGACAGCGAGAGCGAGAGAGAGAGCGAGAGAGCGAGAGAGCGAGAGAGCGAGAGAGCGAGAGAGCGAGAGAGCGAGAGAGCGAGAGAGCGAGAGAGCGAGCGAGAGAGCGAGCGAGAGAGCGAGAGAGCGAGCGAGCGAGAGAGCGAGCGAGCGAGAGAGCGAGAGAGCGAGAGAGCGAGAGAGCGAGCGAGAGAGCGAGAGAGCGAGCGAGCGAGAGAGCGAGCGAGAGCGAGTACATTAGAAGTACCATCAATGTTTATAGAAATGTATATGGATTTATTTTGCATGTAACTTTTTTTTCTTATGAATATATATGTATGTTTGTTTCTATTCTGCTATGTACAATGCTTTGGCAGTATGTACCTTTGTATGTCATGCCAATAAAGCAATATGAATTGAATTGAGAGAGAGAGAGATCGAGAGAGAGCGAGCCGTTTTCAAACAACACGAGCGCTGTCTTGCTCTCTCTCCCTCGCGCATATTAATCAATTGACACGATGGTGTCGATGTTTAAATCATTTAAAATGAGAATGTAAGTGTGCTCACCCCATTTTTGTTTGTAAGAAAAAATATCGCAATATATATCGCAGAAAAATAAAATATCGCAATGTCATTTTTTCCCAATATCGTGCAGCCCTAGTTGTTAGGAGACGTGTGACCAAAGAAAACGTTCTAAAATCAGCTCAAAATATCCAACATGATTTTTTTTTTTTATGTTTGGTATTTTCTGTCTAGATGGAATCAAAGTCTGAAGCTAAAAAAAAATTGGAGTATGTGACCATCATACACTTTTTCTGTGGAATCTGTCCACTCAAATCTGCGGACTGCCTCTGACTTTTGGCAACTAGTGTTAGTTTCTACAGACTGTAAATCAGATGAAAATTGTGTAGTGTATTCCAGGCTTTAGACTACGGTTACCACACCTTCAGACATAGTTCAGATATTTTATTTCTTTGTCAGGTTTGTCAGAGAGAACGCAAGTGTGAAATCTCTCAGCAATGTCTGTCGGCAACAACGACTCTAACAAAGCTGTATGTTTACTGCTCCAAAACAGTAATGTTGCTACTTTACTAAGAAGTGTTGTTGAAGTGATATGTAATTGTAACTAAGTCAACAGACCTGCAACTACATAGCTGTGTGTTTACTGAATAATAATAATGGTAGCCCAATGATGGTCTCAATTACTGGAATTTTTTTTTTTTTTTTTACTCTGTTAGTTCCAGCTACTCTTCAGCACAAGACTTTGAGAGGGAGCTCAAGATTGGGCCCATCTACGAGTCGCCCAGGATGTCCAGGCGTAGTCTCCGTCTGCACACCAGCGTGAGTCACTATGGAGACGACAGTCTGCTTGACCCATCTCTTCAGCACAGCGCCTCCTTCAGCTGTGACAAGTAAGTGCAGTATGTCCATAAATATCAGCAGGGAGTTCTTTAGCAAGAATTAGGCCATTAGTTCCATAATACATTTAAATTAAAAAAAAAAAATGTATGCATGAGTGTATGAATGAATAAGGGGTGTTACACTATAATGTATAGTGTACAGTTACACCCCTAATATATAGATGCAGCTACTTATAATTCCACTAGTGGTCCTCTTGCTTGGATCATGAAAAGGGGGTCCTGTTTACAAAGTTTTAATTTGGTTTTTGGGTGTGCTAGAATAGGTTTTCTTCCCAGTCTGTTTCAAACACCCTGTTGGCTAACTTTGGTCATTTTGTTTGACTGTATTGGTAATGACGGAATTGTGACCATAGTTGCTTTTGGGAAACCCCCCCCATGTAGTTCCTTGTTTCAATGAAGTCTCTCCTTCCAAAATTTGAAATCTGCTCTGATTCGTTAGCTTGCCCAGTGTGTTGTGATTGGCGAACTGTTTAGTGCGTGTTCTGGAAATGTCACACCCCTTACCATATCCTCAAGTTTAATCTAGTTGGCTGTTAATATTAATAATGGCGTAAATTTTGCCATACCAGTTTAAGCCCAATTCAGAAAATTCGAATGTTTACGAATGAGGAGCATGCAGAACCTTTGCAAGCATGGATTTTAGGGGACATTTCGGAGTGTTATGGTTTTTATTTTTGTTTTTACAGCCTGTGGTCTCTGGTGCAGCTCAACCATACCTTGTCCCTCTTTTTTGCATATTCCGTGGGCAGGAATTAATTAAATGAGTGACATTGTGACTTCACAGTATCTGGGGCAAGCTTGTAGTAGTCCTTCTGAACCATTTGTTGTAGTTCTTAGTTTTCTGTTAAAGAAAATATCTCCCTTTGGAGTGGAGCTTTGTAACTTTGCAGATCTTTTATTTTCAAGCATGACACTAACTAAAGTTGTAAAAGTGAAAAAGAATCATAGGACCACTTTAAATTGATAGTTCATTTGAAAATTAATATTATCATTTGCTTACCCTCAAGGTTTTTTTTTTTTAATTTTCAGTTTCTTTTCACATAAAATAATAGATTTTGAAGAATGTGGGTAACTAGTTTCTGGTTCCCATTGACTTCCATAATATTGGTTTCCATGCTATGGAAATCAGTGGGGACCAACAGCTGTTTGGTTACCAACATTCTTTAAAATATCCTCATTTTTGCCACACAAGTTGTGTAGTGTATTCCAGCATTGTCACTTGTCCTAAAAAATAATAATACAGCTTTAATGTATCAACAGTATTAGCTAAATAAAAAGAGGCATCAGGAATATGAATCAGTTATATTTTGCTTCTGTTTTCCATCCCCTCTTCTCTTATTTTGTCTTTGTCTGATAGGACACTGAAGAGCAGAAGAGCTCATCACTCTTTTTCAGGGACAATACCGATTATTCAAACTCCGAGGTCTGCTTCCACGTCAATCGTACAGGCCCATAACAGCACCCTGAACAGCTGTGCGCCCAGCGATGCCTCTCTGCTGTCCTCTCTTCTAGAGGAGTCCTCCATACAGGAAAGCACCCTAGTCGACAGCTTTTGGGGTCAGTACCAGCACACTTTCATGATCGCCACGATATGATACTCTTGAGTTGCAATGAACTGAGAATGATAGACAGCTGAAGCATTGATTTGTAATTTTAATTTAAACTTTTTTTTGTTTGTTTGTTTAAGGTTTGGATGAAGACTGTGACATTAAGGGTAAGTGTTCACTCTAGTTTTTTTTTTTTTTAAATATATATATATATATATATATATACACACACACACACAGGTGCTGGTCGTATAATTAGAATATCATCAAAGAGTTTTATTTCACTAATTCCATTCAAAAAGTGAAACTTGTAGATTTCTAAAAACCCTTTCTTTGTATTGGTCTTAAGTAATATTCACATTTTCTGAGATACTGAATTTGGGATTTTCCTTAGTTGTCAGTTATAATCATCAAAATTAAAAGAAATAAACATTTGAAATATATCAGTCTGTGTGTCAGGAATGAATGTAATATAAAATTTTCACTTTTTGAATGGAATTAGTGAAATCAACTTTGATATTCTAATTATATGACCAGCACCTGTATATTTATTTATTATACTTTTATTGGATTTTTATTTTAGAACAGACTATAATTGCACACCACAGCACAGTGGAGGCCAGAACACAGAACTCTACAGCACAGAAAGGCTACATCTGCAAAGACTGCTCCATCACCTCTCCCTCCAAGAACAGCAGTTCCCTTCATAATGCTACTGGGCATCAGGTGTCTTCTACGGAGACACCCAGATCAAACTCCTTTCCAAACACTGCATTATACTGCAGGGACAAGAATCGCAGATATAAGCCAGGTGAGACAGTTTGATAATGCACTATAAAGTGGTGTGTTGCCTAGCTGCAGTTTCCCTCTTTTCCTGCCATTTCAGACACCTTAGATGATGTGGTCACGTTTCTCTTGGTCTCCAGAAAGGGCCTCTCAAAGTGCTTCCGTTCTTTGGATGCTGAGTATTATTGTGCAGGCTTGACTTTGTTTCTGTAGGTGCGATGGGGATGTTGTCTGAGGCGTGCCTTCATAGCAGAAGGAGAATTGCTGCATTTGTATTGTACATATGGACCCTACTGATGCATGTGGCTCTGCTCAAAGGTATCAGCCTTGTTTAGTCTGTAGTTCACCTCTCCAGGCTGTGGATGGTTTTTGGCTGTTTGGGAGTCTGTCTTTTCAGCATGTTTTCACCACCAGAGCCTGAAACTAGCCAATGTTCAGATTAGGTTCTCAATTACAGTGTAAATATTGGAAACATTTTCCATAGTTTCTTTTTACACATCAGATGTCGTCAAGGTTGGGAAACTCTTCTTTAGCCTCTGGAGTATATCTACAGCTGGGATGGTTTAGATGGATTTGGATTTTAGGACTTTGCATGCATGCAGTGTAGCTCTGTACATGTCAAAGCAGCCAATTGGGTTTAGAGGTTCTCCAGAATATCCGTCTCTCTCTGTTCACAGTCTGTCCTGACCACTCCATCACTTTCAGATGTCTTTGATTGTCCGACCTTATCTGTTGATTTAATATCAGTCCATGTTTCTCTAGGCCTGCTGTTATCAGTGTTGCACTGGTGTGTGCGAGTGTGTAAGGGAATCGCTCGCTTCACAATCACTGTGCTGAGGAAGACATTGCGGTCTGTGCAGAAGAAGAGAGCCACCAATGGCTGTGCTAACGGAGGTATTGGTTTTTCTCAGACCCTCTGGTGCCTGGATATCATTTCCACTTATTAACCAAACTATTGTGCACACTGTACAAACAGACAATAGCTTCATCTTAAAGCATTGGAACTCATTTCTGCTCATGATGTCACACTTTAGTGTTTTGATCTTGAAATAACTTGATTTAGGGAATTCTGGAGCCATTTTGTACTAGGTTTTTATAGAAATGTTAGTTCCTAACTTGGCTATTTATTGGTGACGGACACATTTGTTTGCAGCAAACAGTTATGTAAAATGCTGGACCGCGGCTCATTTGTGGCTAGAAAACTCTGAAAAATATTTGGCCACCAATAATCTGGCCCTCAAAACATATGTAGTTAAGGAGCCCTGATGTAAACGGCCCCTTTCTGGTATCCTTGCAGGCATCATACAAAAGATACCTGATTTACCAGCATTTCGTCGTCTTGAAATTGAAGTTGCAATAACGGATATAACTGTCCGTAAACCAGGTTAGTAAGCGGTTTTTATCACAGTGGTCTTATATTAAGAATTATAATATTAAAGTCACCCTAAAGGTGAAATGCATCTTCTATACCACTGAGCCCATTTTATTATTATTTTATGGCACCATATGAACACCAGTGTTCACTCTGGTAGCCTTGGTTAAAATGGCCATCACTTTTCCAAAATATGTGAACTATGTGCATAAATCAAGTACTTTTCACCAAAATAAATGTAAAACTACTTGATCTCCATGGCATGTCGAATTTTATGGTAAATAGTTTCTGGTTGAGGACCCCGTGTGACAATCATTAGGGTTTTTTTTATTATTATATTTTCTCTCTCTCTCTCTCTCTCTCTCTCTCTCTCTCTCTCTCTCTCTCTCTCTCTCTCTCTCTCTCTCGGAGCATCTCTATTTGCATTTGAGCACCTGCCTGTACCTTTGTCTTTTGTAAATTCAGTCCCTTAGTGAAAGTTTGTGTCCGGAGTGCCAAATGTAAATCATCTTCTGCTATCCTATTACACGTGAACAATCATTTCTGATAAGCCCTTCTCACCCTCTATCACTAACCAGCTGTTTTAGTCTCTTCCTTGTTGTTTGTCCTCCTTTCTTTCCTACAGCCACCATAACTTCAAACTTTTTTTCCCCTTCCAGATGTTTCTTCGAAGCATGATTACACTGTGCATAAACAAATGCCCCTGTCCACCATGAGCACTGCCTTGGTTACATGCAAATCTCTTTTGTTGGAGTCTGTCTGTGCAGAGCTGGGATTGGAGCAATGTACCAGCCTTCTCCTGTATTGTGAAGGACTCTTGGTTTTATCTGATGTTTGTTTGTTTTTCTGTTTTTCATCATAGGCAATGAGAAATACTACAACAGTATGAGTGTTAAAGAGGTAGTGCTGCAAAAGGAACGACCGAAGATTAGTGGCATACTATGTAAGTACACATTTGACTTTAAGATATTTTCCTACTTCAAATCATTAGGTCTTCATGTTTAAAGTTATGTACTCTTAAGGTTATGTAAGTGATTACATTTTTTAATGTTTTGTCTGTTATCCTTTTAGTTTTGCCAATTAATCATGCTGACTTAAGTACCTTTCATTTGGTCAATCACTACAGCAGTATTCCTTATTTCCATTGAGAATGCAATCATATGCATTCTGAGGTGATTTTAAAATTCTAAATTACATAAATCATAATTGTAATCACTACATCAAATCGCTTGTGCATTTCTCACAATCAGTGCTTTTTTCATGTCACTGTAAGCTGCCACTTATGTGGTTCCAATTAACTAGGATTGATTGATTGATTAATTGGCCAAATGTAAGGGATCTTAGATTTATATATCAGTGTAGATTTAAATACAAATTAAATGGCTATCTGCCATCCCCATTGTGTGCTCCTCTGTGGTTTAAAACTGTTTTTCAACAGCCTAGTTCAAATTCTATCTTGGAATGAAGCTTCCTTGGTAGAGTCACTACCTCATAAATACTTGTTCTAGTACCGGGGTGTCCTGGACGGTTGGGACCCTGCAGAACTTTTTCAAACTTGCTCCAACATTCCATGCAGTTTTCAAATAAGCCTTAAGGATCTTATTAGTTTGTTTAATTATGGTTGAATCTAAACTTTGCACTGCTCTGGTTCTCCAGGAATTGAGTTTGACACCCCAGCTCTAGTAGATGTACAGTACAGGCTCAACGTGTGCAAGCTTCTGCATATAGCATCTGTTTAAAGATGTCTACATTGGTGGCTGTCATGGTGAACTTAAGAACACAACAAATGCTGTAGGAGTCGAACTTTAACACACCAGTTAATTCTTTTCATCCATACACTGGTTTTAACAGGTGATGACTGCAAAAAGAAGGATAATTTTTCAACAGACACTCCGTCCTCCCAGGAAGAGAGGCCTGTAGGGTCCTTATGGTGGTACAAAGTTTCTACAGGTTATATACTCATCACTTACCCTCAATCCTGGTCATTCTAAGAGCTTCTGGTTTGGAAATAGTTTGCAAGCCAGTTAATGCTGCTGTAAGCTCCTTCCCTGCATTGATGCTTTTCAGGTTGTGGTCAAGTGTATTTTGTTCCCAGGCAGGTGTGGGCTTCAGTGAAGAGCTTTCAGATGACCTGGCATGGCCTGCATTTGCTTCCTTTTCTTTTCCTTAAACTTTCTGTGGCTCTGAATCCATGTAGGAATCTTTCCTCCTCACTTGTAGTTATAGTAGCTCTTTTTATGTACGTGTGTGTATTTTTTTTCCTCCAGTTTTCCTCCCAGGAACTTTTTTATTTTTTTACATGCATCTCCTTTTGTTCAGTAGTCCTGATATAGCTCTTGTTAACATATACAGTGGGATCCAAAATCGTAGATAGCAAAATATTGAAAATTGAAGTTATGAGATTCAGTATGCTGCACTATTGAAGTCAGTAATCAAATGTAACCAAATTAGTGACCTAGGTTTTTTTTTTTTTTTTTTTTTGTCCAAATTTGTCAGATTTTCTCTAGTGGTATCAATTTCTGGACCCTACTGTATGTGTCATCTACTCTAATTTAGGAGGTTTTTTTTTTTTTTTTTTACACTGAATGAATACTACACTATGAAAAATGCAGTTTCTCAGCTTTTAGAAAATCTCTTTTGTGTTTGTGACCTCTTGCTGTGCACCCTAACCCTGCTATGTGCAAATCCACAGTCTCTACTCACACTTTACTCTGTGTTTGTTTTCAGGGAGGACTACCTCAGGAAGCTTCTTATGGCTTGTCGATTTCTTTTCAAAGTGAGTTTGCACTCTTTTCCAACTGATTCATTCTGCTTGTCCAGTGTGGTTTACATAAAGCTTAATTTGGTTAATTTCATAATTTGAGCATTGCTAGAGTGTTAAAGTATGATGTGACAAACAATATTTAACCTGTCCTTGTTCTCTCTTCCAGGTGTCTACCTATGCTTTCGAAAGTCCTATTTCTAGCAACTTTCCTTCTGTTTCTTGGTGAGCTAGCTGTTCATGACTGACTATAGGTCTAAAAGGAAATAAGATTCAGCATCGTCACACTTATTTTTTTTCACCTGTTTCTTCTGTGCCGTTTCTAATAGCTCTGTGCTACTGGGGGCCATCCGGACTGTTAGCCATGCTGCCTTCTGCTAATGTGATGGTGTGGAAGGACGCCTCCTATGTCACCCCTTCAACCACCTCCATGCGTGACTCAGAGGAGGGACAGACACCCCCTGACACAAACACTCAGGTAGTATTTACCTTTCAGCATATTACTACTTTATTGTAGCCTGCTATATTAACTAACTTTCTATCAATGCAAAAATGTGAAGGTGATTGTCTGTTACTGTGTCTCTCTCCACCCAGAGGCCCTCAGTTCTGTTGTCTTCATCAGTAGAGGCAGAGAGGTTGATGCGTTTAGAAGACAACTTGTCTCAGCTGTGGGATCGAGTAACGGGGGGTTTGCTCAGGCAGGAGGAGCAGCACACTGAAGTGCTCAGTCTCTATAACACCCTGCGCTCAGAGCTTCACAGTCACACAGACCGAGAGAGTCTGGGCCAGTGGATTGGAGATCTGCTGGAGGAGAGATTCAGCCTCCTGATAGGCGACGTGCAGAAAGAGGACAAGGACACACAACAGGTGATGACCTCACATTATCTGTGATTAAAAAAAAAAAAATACTACAGAGTTTTAATAACCACCCTTTTAAATGCAATGCTTTTTAGACTCGGTAGCAGTCGTTTATCAGTAAATGCTCATCACAGACGTGGACGACTTAACATATTTGAAAAACTAAGGCAGATATGCTGTATGAATTGAAATTAACATGCAAACATGAGTCACTGAGAGAAATTGTTTAACATTTTAAAATACAGATTCATGAATATTGGGGGCTCGGGTTTTTATATGGTTACCAGTTTAACTGCATCTGTTGTCATGTTTAATATCAGTAGCATTTTGTAATATCTTTAATCTTCAATTCTCTGTCTCTGTAGCATCAGGAAAAGCATGCAGAAGCACGTCAGTCAGAGAATACTCGGCTCGCTGAAGCTGAGGCTCTGCTTCAGACATTAGCACGCAAAACTGAGGTGCGAAACTCAGATTATACAATGAACACAAGATGCTTTATTATTAGCATGCAGGGTTTTGTTTTTGTCAGTGGAAACCAGTAAAGTTAACTTTGGGCCGAAGTTTACATGCCTTTTGAATGACATAACTTCAATGATAAAATAAGTCATTTGAGCTAATTCAGCCTGTCTGTCTGACTCGTTTAATTTAGGAGTTGCAAAGAAAACAAGAACCTGGTTTTAGAAAAATTCCTGAGGCTGAGGCGCCTGCCCCTGATCCACACAGGTCATTGTTTAATCTGGTTTAAAGGGTCAACTGTGAATGTCTCTCAATCATTAAAGTAATATTCTTATACTTCATGTAAACTGTTGTAATTTGTGTCTGATCTCTTCAGTGAGGACGCTGAGAGTAGCTCCAGTGAGGTTTTGCTGGCAGAGGTGAGGCGGCTAGAGGAGGCTTTGCAGCGCATCAGAGATGATGTGCAGGGACTGATGGGATGCAGAGACAAGTGTGAGCAGCTGGATTCCCTTTCAATCTCAGTACGTGCTCTCTTCATCATCTGTAGTGGTTGCAGGGTCTGGTTTTCATTCCTGACATTTTAACAACCTTATTTAGCCCTTATAAAGCATTTACCTGGAGGAAATCAATTTAAAAAAAAAGCATAATTTTTAGTATGGGGGGGGGGGGCTTTGAAAAAGTGGCAGGCTTATTAGAATGCTTAATTTAATGTGTATTTTTTATGTTAAGCGAGAACCATATAAACAACTATTTTGGCATTGTTACATTTTTTTAATCTATTAATTGTGACTTAACAAATAATTAAGGTAAGCGAGACAAACTGAACTTTTACTTTACCCCTCTTTGGCCTGTAGTTCACATGGTAATAAGACTAAATAGTCAAAAGTTGTTAAGGAGGAGAAATCCACATTTCATTCTGCTTCCACTTTTTGATGAACCATTGCAGCTCCAACAGAGTTTATTCAAGTAAATGTAAAAGTAAAAGAGTAAAACTTTTGTTAGGAAAAGAATATGTAGGTTTCATAAATTTGGACCGCTTTTAAAAAGTTTCTTTTAATTAGTATTGATACTTGTAAATTTCATATGCTCTTAATTTCTTATACAGATATAGGCATAGAAGCTCAAGTATCATTTGACATTTTTAAAGAATATACCACTATTTTTAAATGAGAAGTGTGGTAGTAATATGGTTAAAAAAAAAATCAGACGTCCTCAGGTAATCTCAGGCCCAACTGTGTAACTCATGGCACATTATTTCTCAAGAGCTCAATTCCTTTTTTTCTCTCCATGCATGAGTGACTGACTGTCAGGAAGTTACTTGGCCGGAATTTCTAAATCCTCTGCTTTTGAAGAACAGTCCTGATGTTTGCAGTCACATATTAAAGTGGATAAAATGAGATTACAAATAAACAAGTTCTCATAACTGCTGGATCTGCTCTTCACAGGTATCCGAACAGGTGGAGAGGGAAATCAGGTCTCTGTTTTATGGCAGTGACCGAGAGGAAGAGTTGGAGTTTCCTAAATCTCTCCTGCAGTGGTTCTCTGATCACTTTGTGAGCACCACTGAAATGCAGGCTTCGCTCGGCACTCTGGAGAACAGCATTCTGGGTAACCTGTCCCTTCAGGTAGAGGAGGGCCAGTCACCTTCTAAAGAGACGATCACCCAAACTGTACGACAAGCCACAGGGGAGGCAGGCCTCTCGGAGGAAGTAAGCTTTTAAGAACTTGAGTATTTTAATAAATTAATAACTCTGTATAGTCAGATATATGTAATGCTACTTTTGTGTGGTTTTGATTTTCCACAGCATGTACAGTTGATTGTCAACAATGCAATGAAGCTTTATTCTGAAGACCGCACTGGTCTGGTGGACTATGCATTGGAATCTGGAGGTATAGTAATGGTCTTATCTGTGTCTGCATTTTAAATAATTTTTAAAGTTGTTTGTTTAGCTGTAGGAACGTAAAACAATTAAGATTTTTTTCTGCATGTCGTGACTATTAGCCAATGTCAGAGAACTGTTAATTACTAACTTGTTGGCTTAAAATCTCAGGGTGGAGTTCAAATTAGTATAGTAAATAGAACCTTGTAGGGATGGGACGGTATGAAAATTTAATATCACGATTATAGTGACTAAAATTATCACGATTATCAATATTATCACGGTTTTGTTGAAACGAGATGAAAGTGTTCACAAATAGTTGATGCTCACACTGAAAACATTTCAGCAAGTTTTATATTTAATAATCAACAAACAACTAATAAAACAAGCAACTCTATGCACTTAATTTAAAGAAAGATTAAATTCTGTGGCATTTCCTTCCTTACAATGAAAAGTGTAGAAGCATAGAAAAGCATAGAAAAGTCACTGACTTTCGCCATTCCTTCTCGGAAAAAAAAACAAAAACATTGTGCGCTGCGCTTGCGTCAGACTGTTGCTGGCTGGACATGATTTAATAGTGAGTTATTAAAACCGCGATAATCAAACACGGTTTTAATGATAATTCATTTTTAAACGATATTACTAACCTTCAGCACATTTTATCACGGTTATCAATAAAACCGGTTATCGTCCCATCCCTAGAACCTTGTCATAAGAAATAACATGAATTTGCACATTTTAATGTGTTTGAAAGATAAAAGCCTTCCAAAAACAGTAATGCATGGTTAAATAACCCACTGAGTGATTATTATGAATGTTAGTTTACTAGCAATAGATGCAGTGTTGAAATGCTGAGAAAATACTTTGAATTGAAATTATTTTTGTAAAGCAAGTGGTAAAATGCAACCCTCTATGGACACCTTGGCAGTAGTGGTGGGCATAGATTAATTTTTTTAATCTCCCTGTAATCTTGGAATTAATCTAGATTAAAATGGCTCATTTGAATTCTGCCGAAGGCATTCAGAATATGTGTGCTACCCAAATAAAATAATGACTAAAAGCAACTAAGCCTTTGAGAACGGTTTTCAAGACAGGTGGTGCATTAGACCAGGGGCTCATCTCCTGTTTCCAAAATGCGTCACAAACTGCTTTAAAGCTGTAAACGAATTCCACATTGCACAAGGTGCAAACAACTTTATGCCTGTTTCACACATAATCCGTCTGCAGTGCGTCAATCATTTTTTTATATTTTTTTTTTTTTTTTTATCGCCCGATAAGAGTCTCCCGTTAACACAGCTAGTGTTGTCACGATACCAAAATTGTTTTGATACCAATACCTAGTCAAGAATTGCGATTTCGATACTTTTCCTGAAAAGGGAAAATACACTCATAAAATCACAGATGTGCTTTATTTTAAAACCGGGACAACATTCTAATCATATAACACACTAAAAAAATGAACATATGAACAGCAGATAAATTAAACATTTGAACAAAATATGAAATATCAAAATATAAAAAATAAAATAGAGCAATGACATTCAAGGTAAAGCGAGAATAAATTTAGCAGCATTATCTCAGTTATCATAAGAAACATAAGAGTAATGTATCTTGATTCTGAACTTTGAATAAGAATATGAACAGTGATTATATTAAACAATGTTTCTGAACTCAGAAGATTAAATGTCAAAAGAATCAATTTAAGCAATGGCATTCAAGTAAAAAAAAAAGAAAATGTGCAATTAGCATCAATATCTCAGATATTGTAACTTATTCTGTCAGTTATTCTGTAACTCAGCCAGTGAGCTTTATTTAGCGTCATCTTTTTCTACCAGTTGTGGACCGGCGGCCACAGTATCACTTGTGCTCGTACATGCAACCTAGTGATGCGCGGGTCCGGTTTTTTTCCAACCCACGGGTCCCACTTTTATGAAATTATTTGGCCCGACGCAGCCCGCAAATAAAGTACAATTTCTTTACCCACCCCAACCCACGCATCGGGGACATCACGGAAGATACGTTGCTACTAGACTCATATTTCTCGTTCACTGAAGTTCCTCCCTCCACAGCAGCGCGCGAGCACGGCGCTATTAGCAGCGCATGCGCAGCTCGTGAACAGATCTGTGAACTGTTTCATCCTGTCAAAGAGTTACTCAAGATGTGACGGAGCATGTGATTTGTTGAATGTAGTGAACGAATCCACCCTTCACTGAACGAGATCGAGTGATCTTCTCGTTCGTGATTGAAATGAGTGAGTATACAGGGTCAGTGAGCCAAGCATGTAAATCTCGATCAGCAATCAGCAGATACAAAGCGCAGTTATAGGAGCTGTGCAGATACGCTCGTTTTCATATTTAGCATACAGAACATAACTCCACGTTTAATCCCAGATTAATGTGAATATTATATATGATGACCAAACAATTAAAATGTTAATTATGCAAGAAAACCTTGTGCTTTGTTCATCTGAACAACCTATTTAAACTATTTAATGCGATTATGCACACATTTTAGTAAAGCCAAATCAGTTTAGTAAAGCCACTAATGCAGCCATCTCGCTGTAGTGCTTTTTTGCTGCTAGTGTGAGGAGAAAAAACACAGACATCCATAGGGAGGCACTGGAAGCATGTGTTGCACACACCAACATGAAATGCGTCTCTTACAAATCTGGAACGCAGTCATTCTTTGAAGTATCGATACTAATAAATTTAGGAATCGTGACGTTTTTAATTTCCGAGAATCGCGATACTTTTGAAGTATAGGTGCACCGTGCAACAATAAACGCAGCACGTAAACGGTAATGCTTTCTCTTGGTTCTTGGTTCTAAATAAATGCGACTTATAGTCCAGTGCGACTTGTTTTTGTTTTTTTTTCTCGTCATGACGTATTTTTGGACTGATGCAACTTATACTCAGGTGCGACTTGTAGTCCGAAAAAAAAGTACTTAATTTTTGGAATCTGATTATGTAATCAGTTACTACCATCACAGTGTGCAGATATTAGATGAGTCCCAAAAACACCTACCGTGTACTTACACTACTGAGTATTGTCATCAAGTGGACACTTTTTTTTATTTTTTTTATTTCCTCTCTCTCTCTCTTTCTTTCTCACTCCCGACTGTGCATTTTTCACCCCTGTGCAACTTTTTGGAAACTACAGTGGTCAAATTAAAAACAAACTATTATGATCTATGTACTTGTTTAGCTATGCTTGTGAGGGCAAAATGTCCTCACTTATGTATCATGACAACTGACAAGTGAGGGCATTTTTCTTGTCATCTCGAGTTTAAAAGGCTCATAAATCAACAGTTTTTATTTAAATCCAGTGTTTTGCAGCGTTTTAGGTTTTTTTTTTTTTTTTTTTTTTTTTTTTTTTTTTTGTCTGAATGTTGTCTGCTTTGCCACAATAGCTGTTTTATTGAAATGGTTTTTCATCTTGGGAGGATAGCACATGTCTGAAAAATCAAGATGGTAGTACAGAATCACCCAATTCTTTATAATTATGAGTAGCAGTCTTGCAGATATTTCTGCAGCTTGATATGTGGGTGCCTGGATGGTGTAGTGAATTTGAATGTTTCTTTGTGTCCGTAGGAGGCAGCATCATAAGCACACGCTGTTCAGAGTCCTTTGACACCAAAACAGCACTGCTGAGTTTGTTTGGCTTCCCGCTGTGGTACTTCTCACAGTCAGCACGGGTTGTCATACAGGTTTGATAGATTTCAGAATTCTGATTTATATTCATCTGCATTTATTTGTAAAGTTAAGCATGACTTTAATAGTAATTTCTCTCCTTTCTTAATCTCGTCATTCTTTTGTCCCTGCAGCCAGATGTGCATCCTGGGAACTGCTGGGCGTTTAAAGGATCACAAGGTTATCTGGTGATTGGGTTATCCATGAAGATTTTGCCTACAGCCTTTTCTCTGGATCATGTGCCCAAATCCCTGTCGCCCACTGGCAGCATCAGCAGTGCCCCACGAGAGTTCAGTGTATATGTGAGTGCACATGAAATCTCGACTAATGAATATAATATTTTAAAAATTATTTGATAAATATTGCAGAGCAGAGTTTTCAGCAACAGTTTACTCCTGGTTTTGGTCTCATGATCCTTGAAGTCATCCTAATATGCTAATATGGTGCTCAGTTACAATAATGTTATTGTTGAAAACTGTTATACATCCCATTCAATGCATCTTTTCTGAATAAAAGTAGTTTTTTTTTTTTTTTTTTGGTGCAAAATAATAACTGTTCTCAACATTGATAATCAGTGTTTCTTGAGCTCCAAATTGAAATATGACAATGATTACTGAAGGATCATGTGACGCATGATGCTGAAAATTCAGATTTATCAAAATAAATTTGGTTTTAAAATTAACATAGAAAACAATTCTGTTAAATTTGATTATTTAACAATACTACTCTATTTGTTTTTCTGTATTTTTGATAAAATATAGCTTTTGTGAGCGTAAGAGACTTACTTTGTCTTTTTGGATGGTGCTTTATATACACAAAATTTTCCCATCAGTTTTAAGCTATTCTTTCCTTTTCATATTCAAAACCAGAATGTTCAGATCACATTCAGTATTTTATTTAATATCCATCATTTTCCAAACCTAGATTCCACAATTTGAAATGTCTTGATATTTCCAGGCATGTTGAAAGTTAAATGTTGACTTCTTCTCTTAACTTCCTATCCCTCTCTTCTGTTTTATTAAAGGGTCTTGATGAGGAGCAGCAGGAAGAGGGGCAGTTACTCGGACAGTTTGTTTATAATGAAGATGGAGATGCTCTTCAGACCTTCTTAGTGTCTGTAAGTATCAACCAAACACGTTTTTCAGTAACTGATTGACTGATGGCTTCTTGTAACATTATGCTGCTAAACAAATTCATAAATGACAAAAATAGCCAATACAGTGGAATATTTGAAAAAGAAAAGGACGTTTGTTAATGTGGAAGGTGGTGTTGCATCATCTACCAGCAAAGTTTTATTTATTTGTAAACTTTAATGGATTGCCTAATTCTGTGTGTCTGTCTGCCCCAAGGAGGAGGTCTCGAGAGGTTTTCAGATCATTGAGATGAGAGTGCTGTCTAACTGGGGTCATCCTGAATACACCTGTTTGTACCGTTTCCGGGTTCATGGGAAGCTTGTTGATGAATGATTTGCAAGCGCTTAAGATATTGTCTGTCACTCATGCACAGAGGGAAAAAAAAGGAATTGAGCTCTTGAGAAATAATGTGCCATGAGTTACACACTTGGCCCTGAGATGACCTGAGAACGTCTGATAAAGGATTGCATGCTGGTACATGTACTGTAAGGCCTCAGGGCCAGATTCAGCACTTGCACTCATCTGAAACATCACACTGTTTCCGCTATTGTTAGTCATCAGGGTAATGCTTATTTTTTTTTCTTGATATTTATTATTATAATAATACGACCCTATCTGTCAGAATTGTCACCAGCAAAAAATGCATTGACTAGCTGTGCTACAAACAAACCTGTAAAGAAATGTATTTTAGACTAAATGTAAATGTTTATAAAGTTATTTTTTTTTTTTTTCATTATTTGTTTTTCTTTTTTTTGCTAGCTGATAGCAAATGGCTGGAGAAAAATCGCAATTTGTGTATGTTGATATAAGTGAGATTGGATTGTGTGTTTTTGTAAATGCTTTTCATGATCTTTATCCAGAGTATTTTGCAATTGCCATGTGAACTTCATAGGTTGGCCTTTCAAATAAAATTCTAATTTTTTATTATTTTAAAAAAGGACTGGATGCATTCATTATTATGAATATTGTTTCCCAGAAATTGTTCCCCCAAAAAAAGTTTAAATTTGAGTGTATTACAAATGTAAGAAATTACAGTAAAAATACAACACCATACAGCTGTTCGCTGCATACTATACAACATACCATAGTGTTGTCCTTGTTAAATGTTCTCCAGTTTAGCACAGTGAAGGACAGCGTATGTAAACATAAGCTGAACTAAACCCTGATATCAAGGCTGGCATCCAAAAATGAAAACATCCTCACAGACGAGGGACATTTTAGAACTGTGATCTCTAGAAAAAATGCACAACAAAATAAGCACATTAAAAGTGAACATTAGAATATATGCACACAAAATATATGCATCTAGATGTGGAATAGGTGTATTAATATGTATTTCGAAAAAGGTGTATCTAAAAATCGTAAACATTGCACTTTTTAAAAATGGACAAAATTGCCCTTATGTAAACATGTCCCTATCATGTATGTGATAAGGAATTTAAAAAAAAACGAATGAAATGTTTTTTTCTTCTACTGAAGTGTGGGCCCCATATTCTTACTAGCCTATACGAGCTATAAAAGCCTGATGTATCAAATGTGATACAAAACACGTATGCTATGCAAACTTGACACCTAGACATTTTTCTGTTTTAATTCACTCCTTTTTAAAATATGAAATATCTGATAGTTACATGAAAGTTTTCATCATAACGTTAATGTTAGAAATCACAATCAGGTTTAGAGCATAGACTGTATAAGGGTTTAGTACGGTGGCCTAGTGGTGCACAACACAACGACATTAAAAAAGCAAACATAAGCTCACAACACAACGACATTAAGCCACAACACAAATACATTAAGCCACAACACAACGAAATTCTCACAACACAAATACATTAAGCCACAACACAACGAAATTCTCACAACACAACGACATTAAGCCACAACACAAATACATTAAGCCACAACACAACGAAATTCTCACAACACAACGAAATTAAGCCACAACACAAATACATTAAGCCACAACACAACGAAATTCTCACAACACAACGAAATTAAGCCACAACACAAATACATTAAGCCACAGCACAAATACATTAAGCCACAACACAACGAAATTCTCACAACACAACGACATTAAGCCACAACACAAATACATTAAGCCACAACACAACGAAATTCCCACAACACAAATACATTAAGCCACAACACAACGAAATTCTCACAACAAAACGAAATTAAGCCACAACACAACGAAATTAAGCCACAACACAAATACATTAAGCCACAACACAACGAAATTCTCACAACACAACGAAATTAAGCCACAACACAACGGAAGTGCTCCCGACCACTAGGGGGCAGTGTTGAAAGTTAAACACCGATATTTCATCGAGACGTATGTGTAACTTAATATGTGTAATCGATTTTTAAATGAAAAACGTGTTTTTTTTAATGTTTTGATATCCTGATAATCTTAATGTATCGATTCATGAATCGAGCAAAAAATAAATTGATAATATTTGGACCGTTTAGCTCTGCTCTTGTACACAATGTTTTTCCTCAGGGGGGCTTATGTAAATCCGGTGCTGTGCGGGGAAACCATTGCTCTTTCTGTCTCTCTCTTTCTGTAGAGCTTTCAAATTGACAAGAGGAGAAGATTTTTCATCTTACAAGAACTTCCCCTGATGACTGTTAATGAATTTCATCGCGCGGAGAAGGGCATTAAACGTTACATCAACAACTTTAGGGTGAGTATTGTTCTATCGTCTTCTAGCAAATCTAGCTAATAAGGCTGGATAACGCTGCTGCACTGACTTGATCAGCTCAAAAATAGCAGGGCTAAGTTAGAGTTTAGCTTTAAACTCCGTCCACCTCATCTTTTTATAACTCGTAAGAGATAGTAGAAATAACAGCAGGACTCCCGGTAATCCACGTTGATTTGCATCGGTGGTTCTGATAGGTGTTTGCTGTGATATAAACTTCTTCACTTGATATAAAGTATTTTAAATACTGTTGCCATTTTTAGATTGCCATGTATCGTAATAAATCTTAAAGGACCGTTCACACCAAACTATAAAGAAAACGATAAAGATATTTAGTTTTAAAAATCGTTCTCACTATTTAAAAAAAGAGTCCACACCACAGCTATAATGATAAAGAAGAGAAACAATATCATTGGAATTAAGAACTATTTTTTTCCAGCTGATGAACGATTAAAAACATTGACAGCCAATCAGAATCCTGCTATAACGAGCTCGAGAATGTAAAGCAGCTGACAAGCGTGTGCACGCTTAGAATAAACAGATTATATCGTTCGCTGCTGTGGACTCTATCGTTATCTTAATAGTTATCATTCATTGTGTGAACGGGGCTTTAGTCTGACAGTTATTGTTATATTTTCAAATTATATTATCTGTAACCTGAAGCTTGAATTAATTGTTCACATTTATATAGCAGTTTTCCAGGGATCCCCAACACAAGCATGATAAAGCTATTCAGTAAAAAGCAAAAACGATCAGAAATGGTTAAGAGAGATAGGGACATCCTTTGAAATATTACTGATCTCTTTACAGTCTATTGGCATGTTTGTAACATTATATAAAATATTAATTATTTGTCAATTTATTTTACATATAGAGTAATTTACAATGTAATAATTTAAAATGCAACTGAAAGTAATTCCAAATGTATCTGAAATCAATTAAATATGTAAACCAATGTTATTATCTTCACAGATTGTTTTAACGGACTCCCATTCATACTGTTGCAGCACTGTAGCAGACAGCACACTATTCAGAACTGAGAATCAGTGCAGTTCCTCCTGTACAGAGCTGCACTGAAGGGAGCAGAGCTGGCACAAACCTAGAACAATGGTAAGTAAGAGAATTATCAAATTCTTTAATGTATGACATAATTAATAAACTTTGATTAATAACATTAACACGCCCCATTGGTATGCTTAGAGAATTAAGCCAGGTCCTGTCAGTGGGATGGTGGTCCTGTTTTCAAGAGAGGAAACTCGCTGAGTGGTTAAGGTAGGAGGAAAGTGTCTAATATTGATACATCATCTTTTCATATCTTGCTTTTATTCATAATGTATAACATGCCTATTTGATTAGCCCTAACAGAAAAAAGACAAAAACACAATCATAATGATTATGGCTCTATTCATTATGCATGCAACTTGTAATGATGGTGGAAATTTTTTATTTTTCTTAATGGTCAATTTACACTATACCTTTGTTTTTCATCTCAGGAGAATGTTTACAGTGATGTCACCAGTGATCTGCCTGACCTAGCAGTCCTCCAAGTGGCAGAAGTGTTATAAAAATATAGTAACACACCATTACACTGTCATAGTTATTAGTATTTGTATTTTACATAACTATTAAAACTGTATCAAAGTTTAAAAAATTTAATTGTGGATATTTACATGTTTACACTACACTGGTGAGCAAGAAAACATATTAAAATTACATATATTTGCACTTACATAATATTTAATTTACATTTTATATTGTAGTCTGTACAAATAAAACCAAATGAATCCATCCCAAGTTTTTTGTGTAAGGCCAGATCTCTCTGTGGAAGATCGACTGAAAGGTGGACCATGAAGAGGGGGAACTCATCGAAGGGCTGCAGAGACTGACACTGTCAAAATAAATGTTAAATAATTATGATACATGCATGTAATGTGTGCATCAACATTTTCTTTCTCTGTCACAAACAATACAATATCAATATTTACCATTGCATTGCTTGTTATTCCAACTTCTCTCCTCGCTGTAGCTGTCCTTGCTCTGGTCTCACGAACCATGTGGAATGCAGGTTCAATAACTCTCCAAATGACCATTAAATGGATCTACTTCTCAAATCTAGATTGGATGAGACATGTTTTCAGAAAATACACACGAAACAATGTAAAAAGTTTGTTTGCCTACACTGAACCTGAAGGATACTTAAAAATGTATAATGTATTGACATACAAGTGGAAAAAAGGTAGGTCTGTAAAAAGATTTTAGCTGGGGTTTTAGCTTATTCTCCCTCGTGACATTCTAAACTGTTCTGAATTTATTCTGTGGGGTCTGTCTAGATAGCTGACTGACGGTAACATTATTTACAACATTTCTGTATGCCAATGAACAAAGCAAGCCATATGGGTTTACAGCGACATAATGTTGAGTATATGATGACAGCTTTATTTTTTTATTTTTGGGTTAATCATCTACTAACAGGTATTGCCTTGATCCACGGAAGAGGTTTTTAAACAAACAGGCAACCACAGCGACAAAAAATAAATAATGACAATTAAAAAATTCACAATAGGCCTACATTGTGCTCGTTAATATAGTAATAAAGGTTTAGATCTTACCTAGTGTAGATTCGCATGCTGTTGTCATTCTTGAAGAGGCGCCTGCAGACGGAAGTATCAGAAGTGATGTTGAAATCCTTAAATCTTACATTACTAATTTGAATCCACTTATTTCGAGTTTCTACATCCAGTGGAGAAGTGTGAAAAACCTTTGAGGAGCCTCACAAAACGGGTCACAGCAATAGCGGTGTAAACCACCCTCACAGATGTCTATGGAACTCTTCATTAAATAATTATATTGCTGTGGTATACTTAATTTGTCGTATTATAGCAAAATGTATAAATATTATGTAATATTCATCGTTTATGGATAAAAGTTTGCAGCTGGTAATGCACTCTCTTATTCGCCCTGAGATTTCACAGGAAATATGTAGCCGAGACGTGGAAAACTTTATCCCACGATAAATGCTGAAAATGAGGGTAAACTCACCCGTCCCCGACCACCACACACTTTATGGCCTGCATCTGTGTTAGACCGTTTCTGCAGACCAACTGCCCCCTAGTGGTCGGGAGCATTTCCGTTGTGTTGTGGCTTAATGTATTTGTGTTGTGAGAATTTCGTTGTGTTGTGGCTTAATTTCGCTGTGTTGTGAAAATTTCGTTCTGTTGTGGCTTAATTTCGTTGTGTTGTGAGAATTTCGTTGTGTTGTGGGTTAATGTCTTTGTGTTGTGGCTTAATTTATTTGTGTTGTGGCTTAATGTCGTTGTGTTGTGAGCTTATGTTTGCTTTTTTAATGTCGTTGTGTTGTGCATTACTGAGCCACCGTAGTTTAGAGACGTAGATGTGCTCCAGTCCTGCAGGAGGCAGCAGAGAGTGTGATTAGTGGTTGGGACGGGACGGGATATATGTGTGTGAGTGCATACCGGGATCTGAGATTTTTTTTTTTTTGGGGTGGTGGCTGTTTGTTTTACTGGAACTGCAGCAGCAAATGCGCTGGAATGCTGTCGGCCAGCTAACTTTACTACTAACTTTACTATCTCGTGTTTCCTCTCTATTTCCATCGACTCCGCTCTTGTCTCGTGCGTGTAGGATCTGAGAGCGGGTTAACGTTATCCCGTTCAGAGCAGCTTTTATCGATTCATTCACAGAGAAAGCTAACGGGGTAGCGTGCTAAGTGAACACAGATGCAGGCCATAAAGTGTGTGGTGGTCGGGGACGGGTGAGTTTACCCTCATTTTCAGCATTTATCGTGGGATAAAGTTTTCCACGTCTCGGACGTTTCTTAAATTTGTTCTATAGTGTTTAAATAATTTGTGAACCTTCATTTTGGGAGCTTTTGCGCGGTCTTTATAGCTCACAGATGGCTTAAAAGTGATTGTTTCACACACACATTACACATTAAATCTGTTTTCCACCGAAAATATCCTATAACTGCTTTTTTGTGTAAGTGTTTTCAGTGTTGAATAACGTTTACCCTTCCCTGAGTTTCTTTGATCTGTTACGTCATGAAATGCTGCAGTGATTAATGGACAAGTCATCCAAAGACACTTTTATGATTCATATGAATAACACCGGCTGTTTATGATGTTCAAACAATGTTTTGTTTAAGACAAGTATTTTCTCTGCTTCTTTTGTATCTCTGAAATGTATAACTGTTTTGTTGGAAAGGCAGTTATAGGAGATGACATCAGTTTGCGTTATATAAGACATGGTCATTTCTGCCACTGGATGTATTATATGAATGATTTGATTTTTTTTTCTTTCCCTAGGGCTGTGGGAAAAACATGCCTTCTGATCAGCTACACCACCAATGCTTTTCCCGGGGAGTACATCCCTACTGTGTAAGCAGACCTGACTCTGACCCTGAGTTTCTTAAAGGGACAGTTCAGCTATATATATATATGTGTATATATATGTGTATATATGTATATATAAACACTTATTTTTACACATACAGTCACAATCTGAATTGCAGCATTCACAATTTTGAGATGTACCTTTTAAGAATATCCATACTGGTACAAGTCTGTGGCTTTATCTATTTGCATAATTTCATCCCTGAATTTTTGTTTTATTTAGGTTTGATAATTATTCTGCTAATGTGATGGTTGATGGAAAGCCGGTGAACCTGGGACTGTGGGATACAGCCGGACAGGAGGATTACGACCGCCTTCGACCGCTTTCCTACCCTCAGACGGTACAATCATAATAAATAATAATCATAATTAGGGCTGGGCGATATACAAAAAAAAATGATATCTCTATATTGTCAAAATTTTTACGATATTCGATATATATCTCGATATGTTTGCATTTGCATTTAAATAATAAAAAATAAAACATGATTTTCTTTTGCCCATACTATTTAACTGTTTAACTATTTAGATTAAACAGCTAATTTAAGCAGTTAAAAAAATCTAAACCAAGAGATCACTTACTGCTTTTTATTAAATGAATACATGTAGGCCTATATGTAACTGAAGCAGTGCAAATTAAGTAACAGTTACAGAAAGTGCATTCTGTCAACTTTTTAGTGCATGCAATTCACAATTTAAACTATGCAACTAGGATAAGTATTTTATTTTAATTTTTTTAACAAGTTTTTAAGCTAAGAACACAAGTCTGTCAACTGTCTGTGGTTGTAAGAGAAGCTCTGTGGTATGAAACTATGTTCCTACTGACACTAAAAACCCTCTTAGATGGGGAGCTAGTTGCTGAAGCACATTGCTATTTCTTATATATAAATGAATACCAAAGACTTTTGCATTCTCTCTTTCTATATTATGGAAACTGGTAAACATATCAGTGAAATTCCCCAAAAGTAATTCCAAATGGCCATAGCCTATGTTTCTCTATTCAAACATTAGCGGTCGAGTAAGTGCATTTATTTCGCGATCACAAATGCAAACAATACAGTTGAGATCTCACGACAGAACACAGACCGGCTGAACGACGCTTTCATTAGATCGCTCAGTCAATTCCAGCTTGTTAGTGTTTTCAGATTATCGTCAGCGACTCTTCCGCAATGAGGAGTGAGCACGTGCGCATGGTTGCCAGATTGCTTAAAATAAGCAAACACCGGGCAGAAAATGTATCCTTGTAACAGTGGAGCTCTGATTCGGAGATTTAAACTCTTGTTATCTGGCAACCGCTATCATTACAGCTCTCGTAGTAGAGGGGCGTAGAGCAGTCAGCAGTTACAGGTTCCTGTTTTTGGACATTCGGCGCGTTCTTTTGGGAAAGTATGCTTGAATTTGAAATATTCGATATTCCCGATATATTCAAATTGTACATCGTCGTCAAAATTATTACGATATTATCGCTAATATTCGATATATCGCCCAGCCCTAATCATAATACAAACTGACTTATGTATCTCTCGCTATATAGATTAGATATTTTATACATTTTAATATAATTAGATGTTTATTTGAGGTTTTATCAGTGGAGCCATTATTTATTGCATATGGATAACATTTGAGAGAGTTTTGACCAGCAAGGATCTTGAAAGTAGTTTGACTTACTGTTATGGAAACATAATAAACACTAAAAACTGCGCATGTCCTGATGCCTGGTAGGCTAAAGTGATTTCTTATGTTGCTCAGAGCGTTAATGGCAGCTCTGTGTTGTCGTTGTCTCTTGTGCTAAGGCTGAGGAGTGAATAGCTCAATTGTTAGCCATTGTCATTCAGACACAAACCTCACTGTGTTTATGTTGCTCTGTTTCACTTGGGAAACAAGTGGAGTCAATTTACAGTTTATTCATGCAACCGTCTAGTCATTGCTGTGCGTTGAAAGTTAGCATGAAGTGAGGGTTTTGTCTGATTTGTTTTGTTTTTTCATATAGGATGTGTTCTTGATCTGTTTCTCTCTTGTGAGTCCAGCCTCGTTTGAGAACGTCCGTGCGAAGGTAAGCAAGCACTCAGAGATTTTGATTTAAATCGATGTGGGCGACTTTCAAAATGAACTTAGTGAATGGGAAAGAGGAAGAGGCTGTAAGAATAGTCTGTCTGGCTTTAGTGATTGAGCAAATGTTGTTTCAAAGCCTGAAAATAGCATGTTGATGCTGCTGTAAGGATGCAGACAAGGTCTTTTTAATCTTCTGTGTCTGCAAAATGTCCAGTGACGTCCATTTCAAAGGATCAAGTGGCATTTGCCATTAGTTTCTGCTGGGAACGGGAGGTTGTGGTGTTTATCCACAGGAAAAATATAGGTTAAGTTTGGAAATGGCACAGTAGTATGTTATTAGTATTTGAGTATGGAGTATGTATACTGTGCACAGTGGGCCAGTTTTCTCTCTGCATAGAATGACTTTGCATTTAATGGAAGCTCAACATTTCTGTTTCGTTTTCTTTAACAGTGGTATCCAGAGGTCAGACATCATTGCCCAAACACTCCAATAATCCTCGTTGGGACTAAGCTTGACCTGAGAGATGACAAGGACACTATTGAAAAGTTGAAAGAGAAGAAACTCACACCCATCACCTACCCTCAAGGCCTTGCTATGGCCAAAGAAATAGGTCAGCACTTCAGTTTATTAACCTGGCGTTTAAATGCATTTTATTATTGCTTTTACACACGTGTATGTTGGGGTGGATTGATGGTATCAGTTTTAATCAATTTTAATTTTGATGAACCAATTAATTCTTAAAGGAATAGTTCAGCCAAAATAAAAAAATAACCCATGACTTACTCCCCTCAAGCCATCCTAGGTGTATATGACTTTCTTGTTTCAGACAAATACAAGTGAAGTTATATTAAAAAAAGTTCTGACTCTGTCGAGCTTTATGATGCCAGTAAATGGGAGTTGAGATTTTGAAGACCAAAAAAAGTCCATCAATGTCTCTTAAAAAGTGCCCCACACAGCTTCCAGGGGGTTAATTAAAGGCCTTCTGAAGCGGAGCGATGTGTTTGTGTAAGAAAGCATGTTTAATATTCCTGATTTGAGTTTGGGAACGCTCTGTCTTGATCGGGAGCAGTTAAATAATGACACAACACAATAGAGGATTTTTCTGGACAAAATATTGTTTGCGGCAAACTTCAGATCGATCATTCAGTGGTGCAAATCAGGCTTAAAATCTTCAATGGTGGATCCAATTTAAGTACTCTTGTGTTCATTACAGGAGCTGTGAAGTACCTGGAATGCTCAGCCTTAACACAGCGTGGCCTTAAGACGGTGTTCGATGAAGCCATCCGTGCGGTCCTGTGTCCGCCTCCGGTCAAGAAACGAAGGAGGAGGTGTCTCATCCTCTGAACTGACTGTACTCACAGCCCCAGCTGCAATCTGAGCTCACCTGAGAGGAGAACAATGGAGGCGGGGATGTTGGGAAATGTGTGTTGGAGAAGAAAGAGTCTGCACAGTGTATGCATTCAGATATTTCTCCCTCTTGCATTGTTATTAGAATTCCGCCACTAACTAGCTGTTAAGATGCCAGATAATTTGCTTTCGAGAGTGGCATCCATAGTTGTTTTCCTTCCCTACACTAAGAAATTTCTGCTGCCTTCTAATGATCTTATTTCTCCTCATTTCGATGAACTAATCACTATTTCTCCATCTTTGTGAGCGCATATATTTTGTTTACAGTCTGTGTCTTTGTAGAAGATGAATTATTGCCAAATTTTAAACCTACAAGTTATGCATTTCAGTTTGCTCACACTAACAGTCTCGTTTTTTCCTAAAGGTTTGATGGGGGTGGGGGTTAATCGTGTACTTGTAAGAGACAGAGATTGCAGTAATACTGAAGGAACTATTTTACTAGAGGACAGCTGAAGAAAACACTTTATTATTTTTTGGGATCGTGTGTTACCGTTTCCATGCTAGAGAGTTTATTTTGTTTAACTGTATGAGAAACAGAGCAAGTTAAAATGCATATAACAGCTTTGTTTTGTCAGCATCTATCACATATATTCACTACTGTTTCTAAATCTTCAGAAGGGCAGATCTCTTGTTTAATCTCTCTCTGTATTTTAATCAGTCTGTCTAAAAAGGCTGGCAGTGTGTTTTATCCATTTTACAGTCCCAGTATTGTATTTCGACTACAGATCTACCAGTGCCTAGTAGCAGACCAGAGTTTTGTCAGAAAACGGAGTATGTTGGAAGTTTCTTGACACCTCAACACTATGGCATGGGGTTCGTCTTCTCGAAATATTACCATGAACACTAAATGTAGTGGATTTGAGAATTCAACAAATATCAACCGTTCGTTGTTAGGGTACAGACATTAAGTATTAAGCTTCTAATACTCACAGGAAACATGGAATGTTTAATTTTATCATCTTGACAGTTCTGTCATTTATTTTAAACATTTAAAATGCTTTATTCATGCTTTTGTTGTCTCCACTAAAGCTACAATGTATTAACCTTTGTTTCTGAAAATAGAAACCAAATATAAAAACGTTTGTCTTTTCCTTGGTTTTCATTTTTGCAAAGTGCTAAACTCGTTTTTGGGTTTTAGCCAACAAAATTGTCATCTCTGCAGCACTCTATTAATGATCTTACAAAATGTGTAAAACAAAAAAAGTGATAATTGTGATTAGGGATGGGACGGTATGAAAATTTAATATCACGATTATAGTGACTAAAATTATCACGATTATCAATATTATCACGGTTTTGTTGAAACGAGATGAAAGTGTTCACAAATAGTTGATGCTCACACTGAAAACATTTCAGCAAGTTTTATATTTAATAATCAACAAACAACTAATAAAACAAGCAACTCTATGCACTTAATTTAAAGAAAGATTAAATTCTGTGGCATTTCCTTCCTTACAATGAAAAGTGTAGAAGCATAGAAAAGCATAGAAAAGTCACTGACTTTCGCCATTCCTTCTCGAAAAAAAACAAAAAAAAAATTGTGCGCTGCGCTTGCGTCAGACTGTTGCTGGCTGGACATGATTTAATAGTGAGTTATTAAAACCGCGATAATCAAACACGGTTTTAATGATAATTCATTTTTAAACGATATTGCTAACCTTCAGCACATTTTATCATGGTTATCAATAAAACCGGTTATCGTCCCATCCCTAATTGTGATTAGTATGGCTATTTTTTGCAGATTTAATTTCTTTAGGTCAAGGTGATGCCGTTCGAGGACTTAATAGTGCATTGTAAGAAAACATTGGGAAATAATAACATGCAGCTTCTGAACAAACTCTGACATGACATTCCCAAATTTGAATTCGAACTGCCTGAAGATCATCAGGGGTTGTGTAAGCTTAATAATAAAAGCTATATATAAATACTTCCTTTTTGTCTCTTGAGAGGACTGAAATGCAGAGATCAAGATATTTAAGGCACATTCAGCTTCTACTTTCTATCAGCGGTGAGAATGTGTTTATTTATTTTCTCTAGTACATCTGTGGAAAAACAAGTTACCCAGTGATTTGAATACCACATCCTTCTCACGCTGAGCAGGAAAAGATCCATTTATAACTTCTCCGAGTCCTGTGAAAACTTCAGCCTGGGCAAATAATGATACATACATACATTTTTAGGAAAACATTTGGACATGTTATATGTATGACTGAGCCAAATGTCTAAAGTAACTAACATGTTTTAAAATCAGTTATATTTTATTGATGGACAGCAATAGATACTCCAGACAGAATGATCCAAGTACACCACAGATTCTCATCAAAACATCAGTCTGGCTGACAAGTGCTCACCGCTGTTACAAACTAGTGCACCAGGATAGATAAATACACAATGTAGGAACTATGATGTGTAGACTTGTTCAAGTTGGAAATGCTAATTTGCTGCACTGACCAACAGTAAGCAGCTTGATTTGAAAGAGTCATCTTTGGAAGCTGTGCTTTGTTCATTGCTATTCTATTGACAAATATGGATCATTCCGGCCTGCAAAATAACTTTTAAGACTCACGTAACTTCATCTAAACAGGATTTTTTTTTTTTTTTTTTTTTGTCATGACTATATTGGTTTAATACCTCACTAAATATCTCTGTTGGAAATCTGTGGACCTGCTGTGTGCATCTGGTTTGACCCACTCTCTAAAGAGTATAGGCTGACTTGTACCTGTGGCAGACAGTATTACATCATCTCCTATCACCGCCTCTTTCACTGAAGAACAAACTGTTACAGGGCCTTGGAGATCATTAACAAACCGTTGAGCCATTTCTTTCCTTCCGCTCCACACACGGACCTGAAGTGTATACAATAACACTGGATTACACACACACAAAAATGGTTTTTGAATGACTTGGACATACAGGTGCTTCTCTATAAATTAGAATGTTGTGAAAAAGTTAATTTCAAATTGTGAAACTCGGGTATTAAATAAATTCTGTGCAGACAGACTGAAGTAGTTTAAGTCTTTGGTTCTTTTAATTGTGATGATTTTGGCTCACATTTAACAAAAACCCACCAATTCACTATCTCAACAAACTAGAATATGATGACATGCCACTCAGCTAATCAACTCAAAACACCTGCAAAGGTTTCCTGAGCCTTCAAAATGGTCTCTCAGTTTGGTTCACTATGCTACACAATCATGGGGAAGAGTGCTGATCTGACAGTTGTCCAGAAGAAAATCATTGACACCCTTCACAAGGAGGGTAAGCCACAAACATTCATTGCCAAAGAAGCTGTCTGTTCACAGAGTGCTGTATCCAAGCATGTTAACAGAAAGTTGAGTGGAAGCAAAAGTGTGGGGAAAAAAACAGATGTGCAACCAACTGAGAGAACCGCAGCCTTATGAGGATTGTCAAGCGAAATCGATTTAAGAATTTGAGTGAACTTCACAAGGAATGGACTGAGCCTGGGGTCAAGGCATCAAGAGCCACCAAACACCAGGGACGTGCGGTCAGGGTAGGCAGTGCCTCACCAAAGGAAATGTTGACATTACATTTATTAATTCCAAGAGCTTCATTAATTCACCACATTATTAATTGCATTAATTTTATTCCAAATATTATTTTTTGTAACAAAAATTTTCAGGAATACACATAATATACTCATTTTGCCATTGTTTGCTCCTAAAAACCGTTGTTTCATGCAGGAAATTCAAAAGCCATGGCCATTGAGGCAGAGGTGAGCGGTGCCTCTTTGGTCCATAGAACGTAGTTTATGTAGATTTGCGAATGCGCAGTCAGTTCTCATGCTGTCTTGAATTATCAACATTGAGGCAGAGACCGAGCTTGCTTCATGTCACGTGATCTACTCGCTCTCACTTAATCCGTGCGCTTCCCGAATACTAGCATCTACTATACTTGCGTGTCGGTGTGTGCGCCTAGCAGTTTGTAGGAGCGAATAAGCTGTTTTTGTACTTTAAAGCTGTACTGCTGACGCAATGTTTTCTGACTGTAGCCTGGTGCGCCGTCACCAGACCAAAAGTGTGTGTGTGTGTGCGCCGTGGCTGTCTGTGCGCGTTTGCGCATTTTGATGGAGTGACTAGGCTGCCGCGCCGCCTCCTTCTCTGTGTCCCGCACAAAACATTTGTTTGTTGTATAAGTCATAAGATAGATGTGTCCATTAATTTGATTATTATATTTGATTGTGCATTAGCCTCACATGACTGACTTTGCTGAATGCAGGCAGCGATCTGATGATGCCTGATATGAACTTGGGTTGCTAAATTAACTGAATGAATATATGAACATATATTCCACACATTGATAGGTCACAGCCTACCCATGACAAGATTTCACCGCACGTTACTGCCAAACACAGACGTGTCAAGTAATTTGGATATAGTTGTATTCGTCTTGTTTAGCCACTCCTGTACCACAGACAACGTCAGAGGCATCTTACCTGGGCTAAGGAGAAGAGGAAGAACTGGGCTGTTGCTCAGTGGTCCAAAGTCCTCTTTTCAGATGATAGCAAGTTTTGTATTTCATTTGGAATGGAATCTGGAGGAAGGGTGGAGAAGCTCATAGCCCAAGTTGCTCGAAGTCCAGTGTTAAGTTTCCACAGTCTGTGATGATTTGGGGTGCAATGTCATCTGCTGGTGTTGGTCCATTGTGTTCTTTGAAAACCAAAGTCACTGCACACGTTTACCAAGAAATTTTGGAGCACTTCATGCCTCCTTCTGCTGGCCAGCATTTTAAAGATGGTGATTTCATTTTCCAGCAGGATTTGGCACCTGCCCTCACTTCCAAAAGCACCAAAAGTTGGTTAAATGACCATGGTGCTGGTGTGCTTGACTGGCCAGCAAACTCACCAGACCTGAACCCCATAGAGAATCTATGGGCTATTGTCAAGAGGAAAATGACAAACAAGAGACCAAAAAATGCAGATGATCTGAAGGCCACTGTCAAAGAAACCTGGGCTTCCAGACCACCTCATCAGTGCCACAAACTGATCACTTCCATGCCACGCCGAATTAAGGCAGTTATTAAAGCAAAAGGAGCCCCTACCAAGTATTGAGTACATGTACAGTAAATTAACATACTTTCCAAAAGGCCAACAATTCACTAAACGTTTTTTTTTCTAAAGAAGTATTTTAATTTGTTGAGATTGTGATTTGGTGGGTTTTTGATAAATGTAAGCCTAAATCATCACAACAAAAAGAAGAAAAGAATTAAACTACTTCAGTCTGTGTGCATTGAATTTATATGAGTTTCACAATAAATGAACTTTTCCACGAAATTCTAATTAATTGAGAAGCACCTGTATCTCCCATTTTCATCCTGGTTACATCTTTGAGCTTTGTAAAGACATTGTTGTGGCTTCTAGCATGCTGTCCTGAACCAAGGTTGCACAACACCCTTTCAGAATAATTGACTATAAATATGACTACATTACAAACTAGGGTCTGGAAAAAAAAAAAACTGGAAAAATACATTGTCTTTGTTTCTGCAGGTCTATGTCAGTGATATTTTGAGATATGGATTTATTCATACCCACTGTGTTGTTGTGTAGAGATCACAGACCTCACAGGCTGGATTATTTCTGAACCTTGTTTAGAAAACTTTCCCATGACAGACTCCAGTCTGGGAATCAGATCATCTTACAAACGCTCGACCTCATGTTTGTTTCATGAAACAGCAGACTCGCTCATAGCCGTTTCACCCGTCTGTCTGTCTGTCTGGCCATCAGAGACCTCTCTGTCTGTTGTGGACTTTAGTTTCTCGGTCACATGCTTCGCAAGAATCAAATGAGCATTTTCCTTCTCATATCAAAATAAAATCTCCTTATACAAAAAAATAAAAATTTCTGAATAGGTGAAGGCATGACAATTACACATCATATTAAATGCTGAAAAATCTGCATAAAAATAAACAGAATATGTGATGTCGGATCTTTTATTTACATCTCATTTTTTAGAATAGCAGCTCACTGGCTGGCAATTATCTACCGTCAAAGATATGTAATAAAATTGATTAAAGTAAATGTAGTTCAAAATTGTTGGTTCTTATTTGTAAATCACTTAGATTTTAAGTACTTTATGAAAACAAAAAAAAGAAAAATGTATATTTGTCACTATAAACATTTGCTAAATTGTTGAACTGATTCTTATCTTATTGGCAGTATGATTAAATGCCTGTTTATTGACCCTCATTTTAAGATGGCTTCTGAAAGTTATCTAGAATAAAACAATGAAAAAGGTTAAAATTGTATAATCCAACCGAAAACAGTTTGTGCATGTAACATGCAAACGTGGCCTCATATTTGAATGCAAACAGCTGTTACATGGGAAAATACATACTACATAATAGAACCAAACAAAATATCCTATCTATCCTGTATTAATGATAGATGTGCAGTATGTAGATCCATCAAGCACAAACAACCCACACAAATGATCACTTGATTTAAACCGAACTTTATTTCGGCAGTCAATTGCTGAGGAACACACTCAACATCATTTGATTCTAACATACAAAAAGAAAATGGAAAATCCTTAAGGATTGTACAAAGAAATCATTTATAAAACCTGAAAACAAATGTGTTAGTATGAGCTCAAACTAGGAGTCTTTCAATAGCCATCTGCACAGACTGAATCTGAGGTTTCAGCTGTGATCCCTCCTTAATGGTGACTGATGTGGCAATCACAGGTCTTGACACTCCACACGCACGTCCAAGAGCTTGTTTAGAGCGCACAAACACATACGGCACGTTCTTATCCTCACACAGCAACGGCAGGTGCAGGATGATCTCCAGAGGTTCAGCGTCAGCCGCCATCACAATGAACTCAGAAATCCCACGGTTAAGAGTTTTGGTGGCTGTGGAACACAATGAAGTCACTCATTTCACTGATTCAAGTTTATTTGTTTCCCATTCTCAATAACCACACATGTTGAAAGAGCAAATTTTAAAGGGGTGATATACTGTTGGGTGTTTCATAAAATGCTGAGGTACTTTACCTTCATTGGCCCCTTTTCTCAGCTGTTTGTAGTTCGCCGCCTGCTGCACCAGGTCCAGGATGGTTTTGGAGAGAGTGGCGTCTGCCAGAGGGTAGGCTTTCGGATTGACTTCAGCTTCAGTCTGTGTTAAGATCAGAGCAGAGCGTTATCAGGAAGACACTCATAAATTTAACCAAGCGTTACTGACTCAACGTGATCTTCAAATTAAATGATTTTAAACACATCAAAAACGTATTCAAATACGGTTCAAGGTATAAACACTTTTGTCATTCCGGCAGGCAGAATTCAAATAGCTCTACGCTGAATGTCTGAAGTAACACACTAAGCTAGTAGGTAACTTTAGCCCACACGTGATACTCACCATTGTGTTTGTTGTGTTTTAATCAGTGACTAACGTAACTTATAAACAGACAGGTCCTCTCGGCAAGAGCTTCACGGAGGACAGTACTTTTTAACTAAACAGAAACACGTCTAGAGATTAGCAAATAAACAACAGAAATAACTCTAATGACCAACGAAGCTGTAGGATCTTCAGCACTCCGGCGACTCACAACACGTGTTTATGTACGCACACTGCGCATGCTCACATTAACCCACTTCCGGTGGTCTTTTTTTATTTTTTTTTTTATTTGCAGCTTGTGTTATGTCTTTAGACAGTATTGGTTCTTCAAAGGATCTTAACTCTAGGTCTTATTATATCACGTTGATTAAAAATTAATTAAATATTAATCTACGCTTTAACTGGTCATTTAAAAACATTTTACAGTTCATGGGTACGAGATCAGCAATCTTGCATACGAAACATTTGGTTTTGTTTTTTTTTCCAAACCAGTGCTGAATTCTAGTTTGGGGTGTGTGTGGGGGGGGGGGGGGGGGGGGGGGGGGGGGGTTTAGTTTATTCTATAAATTTAAAAAAAATGATACTGATACTTCATATCAAATGGTAACTGTTTAAACAGTGTTGGGGAGTAACTATGTAACGGCGTTAAGTATTTTAATTACAAAATAGATGTTACTAATCCATAACAGTTACTTTTGAAAATGTTAATGATTGCACAAGGGTTACATCTGAATATTTTCTGCAAAAAGCTAAGATATGTTGAATAATGTTGATTTGTTGCTTTGCCTGTTTTCGATGTGCACAATGCCTCCTGGTATTTAAATGCCGTTTAAAAAAGTTATGCTATTGCTTGGTTCTTGCAGTGGACCACGTGAAATAGTTTCACTAACGTTACTTATTACGTTTTGAATAGGGTAACTTGTAATCTGTACCTTATTACATTTCCAAAGTAACCTTTCCAATTTTATTATTAAATTAAATATCTATTTAAATGCACGTGTGTATTATAACATGTATTTATGCATGTGTGACAGTAGTGTAACTTAAATTGAAATCATTGTTTCAATAATATCAATGTTCCACTTCCACTGGCATGTAAAAGCTGCGCGAGCTCCGAGTCACCACGCGGCAGGCAGCGCGCACTCGCGCTTTAATTCCGTTTCGACGTAGAGAAGCAGAGCGCGAAGGATTCTGGGTAGGACATCCTTCGGTCAGCCATATTGCGGTGGTGTGTGTGAAGGAGAGAGAAGATGAGGGGCATCCGCGGAATAAACCAGTTATCGGTGAGAAGTTGATTAACAGGTTAAAGATGATTAGTCGAGGTCGTGCCGCGTGGTTTTGTGTTGTTTTGCGCGGGTTCTCAAGATCGCACAGATGCTGGCCTTGTTTTCAGACAGCCAAACTAAAAAAGAGAGAAAGTTGACAGTTCAGTGTATCTCATCTCATCACGTTACTTTGGTCGTTTAATCCATGTTTTAAATGCAGCGGTTTTCAATCTGCGGCCCCCACCCTAAAATTTACAAGGGATCTAGGTTCGTGTTTAAATGCAGTGAACTATTACTGGCCATAAATATGATCAAATATTATTTGGAAAATATTTAGTTTCTATTAAGAACGTTTTTTGATACTTGTTATAGTACTGTTATTTAAATATATATATTTTTTACTCATTTATTTTCATATTTTAATGGAATATGTATTTATTTATGATTTGTTTATGCTGTTTTTATTATTTTATTCGAAATATTTCCATGATCCCCCTTAGAACTCTGTTGGACCCCTGTTTGAAAACCCTTGTCTGTTTTTCCTCAGCTTGTGGTTATGCAGATCCATTTTGTTTTCATTCTTTGTCCATTCTTAAACTATATATAGGCTCTTAAAGTAGCCTATATATAGTTTTTGAGAATTTGACATCATTTGCTAGTTAACCATCATGGTAGTGGTTGACCCATATTGTTTTTTTGACAGCTGATGCCGATACCTTGGAAAGCAGTGGGGCTGATAGCCGATATAAAGCTGATATATTTTTTTAATAATAATTATTATTTATATTTAAGAAACTTGAAATCATTTGACAATGGATTAAAAATGTGTAAAATAAACATACTTATGCTTTAGATAACAAAGTTTTTTTTTTTTTTTTTTTACAAATAAAAAAATATTTAATAAAAATATAATTAAAAAGGAAGTAAACACTTTATCCAATAGGGCACACATTCTGGGTTGTTTGTCTGCATTGAGAATCATATTTTTCAAATAAGTCCAGGGTAACACTCATTTTACATACAGCACACAGTGAAAATGACAAATATGACAGTGGGTAAATGCATAAAGTGGAGCATAATTTGAAAGCACGAGTTTAATTTTTAAAGCATTTAATTCACATGGACCGACCGTCACACAGAGAACATGCGATCATGCTGGATAAAAATACACTTCACAATATCGCACAGCTGGATTAGACTAAATTTGCAAGGTTTGATTAATTAAATGTTCATTAGTAATTCAAAGATTTGTTTAAATTATATAAATGCATATTTGCTTAATGCTGACAGCAAACGAGAAAGTATTATAACGTTTGCCTTTCTATTACTAATAATATAAAAGCAATCATTATACTTTCTGTATACATTAATTCAGTGGTTCCCAACCTTTTTCATCTAGCGGCCCACACAACCAAACACATATGTTTGCGCGGCCCACTGCAAAAAAATTAACTGACCCCGCTATTGTTGGGTTAATAACTTAGTACTCAGAAGCTAGATTGTTAACTGTATTTATTGAATGAACTATGGCTGTGCGATATGGAAATTTACAGTCATAAATGCATTCAGGATGATTTTGAAACATATTTCCAAAAGAAAACCAATTAGAGCTTTATCAAAAAGTTGTGAGGACTCTAGAACAGACATAAGTCAAAATAATAACTAGCCTATAGTAAAGGTATAATAAAATAGACTTATGGAAAAAAAATTAATAAATAAATCCAGTGTCCAGGGATTTTTTTTTTTCTTTTTTGCCATGCATTGTTAGATAGATTGTTAGATAGAGCTCATTAATTGTAGCAGTGCCTCTGGTGTTGAAATAGATTTGTTATACATTATACAAGTTCACACTGCCTACTCCGTCTGCAGTGCATATACAGTGTGCAGAAGCGAGAGCACATTATTGTAACGCGAAAGCACATTAAAATAATGCATGAGCACGAATCTCTCTGTTCGCACGCAGATTTCCTTTGCTTTGTCAGGAAACCAGAACTGCTTGCTCAGATACACGCTGCTCTCGTCCGGAGAGAGTGTGCAGACTTAAAACTTGTATCCTCTCACTTAAACTGCGTCCTGTGCACTCCCAACTCTCTCTGTGCTCATGTTCTAGATATTAATTTTTTTTGCACGTTTTTATTTCTAGCCTTTTACCGTGTGCAGTGTGAATGCTCTGATCCGTTAACATGGGCTCGGAAAAAAGGCGCATCACAGACAGCGTGTCAACCTGGAGTTACGTAGGCATATGCCCAGTCTGTTCTGTTCTCGCGCTAGGCGCGCTTCATTCTGATTGGATCGGAGATCATACCGCGGGAGGTCAGGGCTGCGAAAAATCTTGCTATATAAAGCCATTTAGAAATCGTGATTTTATGACTATTTCTATTAATCGCACAGCCCTAGAATGGACTGGCAATGACCAGAAAATAGATCGGGCTGGCACCGCTCAGCAAAATGGGAAAACCAGATCCAGGCAGAGCTCGGCAGTGGGTAGACACAGACAGTCAGCGGAGCAAGCAGTCAGGAGGAAACATGTTGACAGCCATTTATGTTGAGCCTGTTGACAGCCATTTATGCATGTTTAAATTTGTTGTTCTGTAGCATATGCAGCAAAAATATAAATTGGTGGTTTATTACCTAGTTACAGTTTAATATTTATTTTTTGTTATTTAATTATATATATGAAATGATGTTATCATGTTATGACTTAGACATTTTTACATATATTAACAATATTATTATTTATTTTAATAGTAATTGGCGGCCCACCTGCAATACCACCGCGACCCGCGGCCCACAGGTTGAAAACACTGCATTAATTCCTTTGTTTAACCGTTCTATCAGATTATTAGACAGACTTCTATCCATATTAGACACAACTGTTAACGTCAGTAAATGAGAGGGAGAATGTGAGCACTGTGTGCTCAGATGCTTCTGTTTTTAGTGCCATCAAAATAAAAGTCCCATCTCAAACACATCGGCCAAGCAGAAAGACTTATCGGCTGATGCCAATATTTGAAAATGCCAGATATCGGCCGATATATCGTCCTTGACGCTATATATCGGTCGACCACTACATCACGGTGATTGGACAGCACTTTGAGGTTGGCAGTTTTAGAGCAGGAAGAAAGACTGAATGAGAATTTAGTGTATTCAGCACCATAAACACAATATGGGATCGAGAGAATCTGAATATTTATTCTTATATTCGTGGTCATGCAGTGCATTAAATGGTTTTATAGCTTTTTTTGATGACCAACAACTACACTACCTGGGAAAAGTTCATACACTTGTCAGAATTTTTGAACAACCATTCTCTGTACAATATGTAGTGAAATGCTTTTTATGACTCTCCTTGTATAAAATAAAATTAACATGGGTGTAACAGGAAAAAACATGGAAGTAGATGTGTTATTTAAACAACCGTAAAGAGCATAAATGAGAATATAAGCAAACAGGAAATGCAAGAAAAAATAAAATAGAATTTTCTAGGAAATATTAAATAGACACGCAAATATAAAATCATTATTTTATTAAAAAAATCTGTTCCTTTGGAGTTCCTATTTTTCACCCTTAAACAGTGTCTACGTTGGAATGTCTTTGTGTTAGATGGAAACACGAGTTGATACAGCTTTTTAAATTTTTATTACATGGTTTTGGTGTCATAATGGTTTCAATCTAAATGAACATTAAAAGAAGGCTCTGTAGCACTCTTATTTAGACTTGTTTGTCAAACACAGGATTACAGTTTAGTAGGTGTCCCATGCCTCGCTCTTCCTCTATTTATTCTGCTCTTTTCGGACACACTTTTCTTCAGAGGCTTGATGCTTTTTGTGATTTTCAGAGGAGGCTTTATGCAGCCCAGGCTGCACGTAAGGTGGATGTTGCGGCAGCCATGGAGCCAGTAAAGTTTCTGCCACAGGAAGTGCAGGTCAGTAGATGATGATTTGTCTCTCTGTCCACAGAGACGCTTCTATGCAGCCACTCAAAGGGACCAGCCCTTGACTGTGCCTCTGCCGGGCATCAAGGTCTCGGCAGGTGCCCCTCACATGTACCAGGATGTTCATGTACGTCTGGGTGCTGGGGGGGGGGGGGGGTTCTCTTCTCTTCTCAAATTATATACTTCAAAAATATAGTTTTTTTATTCATTGCTTCAATACAATATATCATTAGTCACTTGATCAATACATCATTTGTTACGCCCATGCAGCTATAGCTTTAACTTGAAAACAATTACATTAGTAACCAGTTGATACAAATTGGAAGGGGGAATTACACCTTTTTTTTTGTATCTTTCAGGTTACAAAATTGCCTAGTGGGTTAGTGATTGCTTCCTTGGAAAACTATTCTCCTGCTTCTCGGATTGGTGTGCTCGTCAGGGCCGGAAGCCGATATGAGACCATGGACAACCTCGGTGTCACACACGTGCTCCGTCTGGCTGCCAGTCTGGTATACATCCATGTTTGACTGCTGTACTGCTAGTGAGCAGTGATTGTGTTAGAATTCACTTTTCCATATTGCTGATTCCAGACAACCAAGGGAGCATCAGCCTTCAGGATCTGCCGCGGTGTTGAGGCTGTAGGCGGAAGCTTAAGGTCAGTTTATCGTTGTCACAGCTTCTTCTAAACATCCATAATATTGATGTGGTATGTGACAGAATACAGTTGTTCTCAACTGCTTTTTCTTCAGTACCCAAGTTTACCTTTTTTCTGATCAAAACCACAACAGATCTGTAACCCACATTTGGTTTGTAACCAACCAATTGAGAACAACTGGCATAATATATAAGGTTCCTTATTATGGAGCTTAATATTATTACAAATCATGTCTGTAATGTTATGTGAGGAGTTATTTATAATATATTTTTACATGCAGTGTGTCAAGCTCCAGGGAAACCATGGCATACACTGTAGACTGCCTGAGAGATCATATGTGAGTAGAACACAGTTAGTTTGTCTGTGTGATCTTTCTTCTACTGGAAACAAATATGTTGTTGGTCTGTCTTCACACAGTGACACTGTCATGGAGTATCTGATCAATGTGACCACTGCACCAGAGTTTCGGCCATGGGAAGTGTCAGACCTGACTGCCAGTGTGAAACTGGATAAGGAACTTGCCAAGCAGAGTCCGCAAATTGGTATGCCCTTTGATGGTATAATCCTTTGATGGTCATTTTAAGGCGGGCGTACACGGTGCGATTTTTGCTGTCGTACTAGTTCACATGCGTTTTTTTTTCAATCGTGTGGAAATCGTGTATGCTCGTATGGTCGCGGCTCGTATCATTTGCGAGGAATTACGAGCCGAGCAGAGTGGCTTACGAACACTTCCCGACCTCCCGATCATTTTTAAACATGTCTAAAAAGTTTGTGAGCTATCGGTTTGAATTTGTGACATGTGCGCGGTTGAACGAGCCAATTTGTTGATCTATCTTAAGTTGACCAATCATGAACTAGGAAAACCACAGAAGAAGAAAGACGAAGATGGCACACGGCACTGCAGCGCCACGGCGCGAATTTGGACTTTTGACCAGGAGGATAAACTCGCTGAACTTTTACAGTTTTCAAATCCATTCAGCCGATCTGGGTCTTGTGATAGCACTTTTAGCTTAGCTTAGTATATAGATAATTGAACCTGATTAGGCCGTTAGCATCTCACTTAAAAATGACCAAAGAGTTTCTATATTTTTCCTATTTAAAACTTAACTCTTCTGTAGTTACATCGTGTACTAAGACCAACGGAAAATTAAAAGTTGCGAATTTCTAGGCCGATATGGCTAGGAACTATACTCTCATTCCGGCATAATAATCAAGGAGCTTTGCTGCCATCAGTGATGGTAACTACAGAAGAGTCAAGTTTTAAATAGGAAAAATATCAAAACTCTTAGGTCATTTTTGAGTGAGATGCTAACGGTCTAATCAGATTCAGTGATCTATGCTAAGCTGAAAGTGCTACCATCAGATCGGCTGAATGGATTTGAAAACTGTAAAACTCAACTCTTTAACTCTTTGGGAGTTGGAAAATGAGCCTATTTTCAAAAAAAAGTGGAGTGTTCCTTTAAACACTGTATTAATTGACAATACTAAGTATTTTTCTAATATTTATATTATTTTATATAGAAATAAATGGTGTATAATTTATAGGTGAATATTGTCTAGTAACATGAAAATCCCCTCAAAACACAAAATATTTCTCTCAGAATAATGATGTCACACTTATTGTCTTCACAAGTGTGGCCCCAGAGGGTTCATTTTGATGGAGAACTGTTTGTTAATACAGAAATTTTGTCATTGATTTATAATGGACTAAATTTGGTAAGCACTCATAATGTCTCTGATTCTTGTTTTCACTCTTCATCTATTTGTTTGTGCCTCAGGTGTCATTGAGAATTTGCATGCTGCAGCTTATAAGAATGCCCTGTCCAATTCCTTGTACTGTCCAGACTACATGCTCGGCCAAATCACCGCAGATCAGGTAAGGCAACGCTGAGATGGGGAAAACAAATTGTACGGCTCATCAGTGTTTTTTGTATTGTTCTACAAACTCATTTGAACCTTTCATGTAGCATTTGGGTCTTGTCCAAGTTATGTATCATTTAACATAGTGCCAATATATATTACTGCTGGAAATTTAATGGATAATTTGTTTGGATTTCCATTTATAAATTGATATTTTAAGAAATTTGAAAGGCAGTTCATCTGATTTTTATAATTTTATTTGTAACTTCATGGACATAAATCAAACAAAAATTTATCATAACGTATGAGTAAGTCTAATTTATGTATCCTCTGGACACTTATCAACGTGTTACATTGTTGTTAAAGAGTTGTAGAATTGTAAAGCGCCAAGTTACTACATTGCTACATTGACAACAGCAAACAACATGTATATAACAGTCCTGCACCTGCACAAATTGATCTACCACAGCGTAAATGGTATTGCAAATAATTGTGTATCATACATTGAAAATAAAAGTTACCTTTGTCCTTTTTCACAGATGCACAGCTTTGTTCAGAACAACTTCACAAGTGCAAGAATGGCCCTTGTTGGTCTTGGTATGTTGAAATTGTTGCCTTATAAAAGGAGATTTAATATGGCCCAAAAAAGGCTATTAAATCATTAATTTTTACTGTATGTTATTGTCTAGGTGTGGATCATGTTGTGCTTAAGCAGGTTGGGGAGCAATTCCTGAACATCCGCAGCGGAACAGGCACTGTTGGTTCCAAAGCCGTGTACCGTGGAGGTAGAGTGGATCAATAATTATTAGTAATAGTATTTACAATATTAAGAATACAACACACATTTACAATACAATACACAATACAAAATACATTTACCTTACATAGTCAATAAAAGTCTGACTTTCAGTAATGTTTTGTCTCACTGCCTGCCGCCTACACTGACTGCTAACTTCTGAAGCAGTATCAAAACTAAAATAGATCTTTATAAGTGACTAATATTAATCATGTTAAATGGGCAGCAACACCTAGCAGTCACTCATGGATACATTATTTACTCATTTGGCTGATCCTTTTATCTAAAGCAGCTTGAAGCCCATTTAATGTGTGTTTTATAAGTTTGTACATTCCCTGGGAATCAAACCTAAAATCTTGACATTTCTGCGGTAGTATCCATGTTATAGGAACCAGTGATGCGCGGGTCAATGTATTAATAACCCGCACCCGACCGACGTTTTCAACTAACCCACCCGCAACTCGGACCGCATTTTTAAAAAGCAGTAAATGCTCATCGTAGCGTCATTGAGCAATAGGAACGTAGGCAAAAAAAAAAAAAAAAAAAGTAATATATTATAACTTTGTCAAGAATGATAAAAAATCGTCAGTAAGCTCATAATTTGTACTAAAATAGTCTGGCTATGTCTATTTGTATGTTTCTGCAAGGTCAGCAGACATTGAGGCTCGGGTTTGTTCCGATCAGAGCTCGTGAGCGGAGAGCGCATTTCTGAATATCCCGATCCGCTCGCTCATTCCGTGGGGTCTCGCTCAACCCAGAATGGCCATCTGGTTCGAAAATATGCAAGGAGTCATTTTATTATTTAGTAATAAACTGGTGTTTTCTGTGTCGCTGCAAAGATGAAGTTAAAGAAGCAGACTCGCCATGAACGCCAGAGAGAAATGCACATTTCATATGGATTACATCATCAGAGAGTAGCCCATTTATTTTGGTTTGAATATTTTCGTTAAGAAGACATTTCAAGCTTTCTGTAATGTATAGCGTATATTTCTCAAATCTGTGAGGCACACGCTGAGTTTAGTTCACATGCAATGCAAGTCATCGTGCCGGCTCCTTATTACATTGTCTGCTAGGCTATATATTTCCTTCTTATTTATTAAATACGGGCAACTGATTGATAAAACATTGATCAAAATTAAGATAGAATTTATACAAAATGACAATCTTTTAAAAAGAGTTTATTATAAAACAAAACTTAAGGAAGTCGTCAAAATCATGTTTTACCAAAAACAGCGCTGTTGCTCCAGTCTTCTTTGCCTCCTCCATGACTGAGCTCGTGCGTCATCTTCATGCCAGTTATTTAGCCAATAAAGTGTAGGCCTATGTATTTCAAAAATGTGTCTAGAACTATATAAATGACAGGTTTAATTGGCATTTTTATTTCAAAGGACCCGAATATCATTAAAAATATTTTTGGATGACTCGTAACCGCGGGCAACCGTGGGCGACCGCAGGCACCCGCTCATTTTGGATCAACCCGCGCATCACTGATAGGAACACATTGCAAAAGTAGACTTTGCCAATGCTCTAATGCTTCGCTTATTCCGATAGAGTTTGATAAAAATAAAAAATAAAAAAAAGGTGCATTACTCTGATAAACAAAATTAACTTTTGCGGTTTGTTATCCATTTCCTTTTGATTTCAGGTCATATGTGTGCAAGTATACTCTTAAAAGTTAACCAAATTAAGTTTTAGCAATACATGCTTTTCCATTTGATAGACTTTTTCTTCTGGGAAACAAACCAATAATATTGATGAATTGTCATGTACACAACAACAAATATATATTCTATAATAAAATGCTCCTCTAGAGTGAAACTATCTCTCCTGCTAATATAACATTGTTTCATGGGGTTTGAAATGTGTTGTCTAGGTAGGCAGCTGATTATGTTTTGGAATAAGACTTATCCATCACTAGATATTATTGTCTTTGCATGATTGTTGGATAATCTGTCTTGAGACCAAGATATGCAATGGATAAAGCAATAGATGAACCATTTAAAAAAACATTTATATACTAAGTGCCTTTATATTGTCAGAAGTAGCATGCTCCTAGATAAGTGCTCTGCCTTTGAAATGCTGTGTGATGTTAGGCTCTGGCTGTGTTCCCCAGGTGAGCTGAGGCATCAGTCGGGAGGAGGACTGGTTCATGCCGTCATGGCGAGCGAAAGTGCAAGTGCAACATCAGCTGAGGCCACAGCATTCAGTATACTGCAGCATGTGCTTGGAGCAGGACCTCGAGTCAAGAGAGGCTCCAACACTACAAGCAAACTGAGTCAGGCCATCTCGAAGGTCACTGCTCAACCCTTCGATGTGAGTATCACCTTTTGTGACCTTTAGCTTAAAAAAGATTTTATATGAAGGATTCTTTGTAACCGTCTGTCTTGCTTTGTTGCAGGCGTCTGCCTTCAGTGCCAACTACACTGATTCTGGTCTGTTTGGAGTTTACACCATCTGCCAGGCTAGCGCTGCCAAAGATGTATGTGTGATTTTAATTACGCTCTGGTGTTAACATGATTTTATTCTGTGCATGGTGCTAGCATGGTTCCCAGGAAACACCTCCTTTGGTCAAAAATTAAGTCATAATCAAAAATAAGCCATAATTAAAGGGATAGTTCACCCAAAAATGAAAATTCTTTATTCAACAATTTGTCTCCTCTGCATCACCCTGGAGCCATATCGAAGAGTATTCACTGAATGCAAACAGCGTATGCTATTCTGTGTCAGCTGCGTTGTTTACGCTAAGATTTGAACGAAAACAACGTATACATCTGACAGAATTTTTGGCTGAACTATCGCTTTAAGCAATAGTTCAGTAAACAATAAATCAATTTTATATTAATTTTGGACACTGAAATACCATTTACTGTTTTGCTCAATCAGAAATAGTCCTAAATTAAGTAAAAACAAAATTAACTGTTGAGTGTCTATTAGCATTTATGAATGCATCAGTGTTTTGGAATGAATGTTTCAGCTAGGTAATTACTTGATTTTATTAAAAATGAATGTGAAACTTCAGTAAAATAGCCACTGATTTTGATAAGCTACAATATTTTGTTGTTAAATCTAGTCCATTAATGAATAAAACTTGTGGTGTGACCCATGAGAGTTATGTTATCTTAAAGTGTTCATTTTTGTGTTCAGGTAATCAGAGCAGCAGTCGGTCAAGTCAATGATATTGCACAAGGAAACCTTGCAGCAGCTGACCTCAGCAGGGCTAAGTGAGTTCATTTGCTTGAGACCTAGATTTTTTAAAATATGTTTTAATGTAATTATTAATTAATTATGTTTTTGTCTGAGCAGGAATCAGTTGACGGCTGAGTACCTGATGTCCATTGAGAATTCTGAGGGCTTAATGGAAGCTATTGGTTCACAAGTGCTTGCAGAGGGTACCTACCATTCCCCTGAGGCTGTGTCCCAGAAAATCAATGCTGTATCTTCAGCTGATGTTGTCAACGTAAGCAATCATTGTTTCTTAGGGTTGCGGTAACTAGGGGTGCACGATAAATATCGGCCAATAATTAATGCGCATCTCGTCAGTAAAGCCGGTTCTCTAATCAGCTGTAAAATCCATCACGTGCGTGATTTCACATAGAGCAGCTGTTACTACACAGAGCCGGATTTTGGAATTTATTCATTGTGCGCCTCTAGTGGTAAACCAGTGTAAGTGCTCTGGGATGACAATACAAGAATATTGTAGATTCAATCCTGGATAAAGACAACCGTGAACTGAAGAATATTCAGAGAAACAGTTTACTGTGTGCATAATCCTATATCAACATTAGTGTTATTTATAGCTGACTGTACAATAAGGCTATTATCTTTTGGAGTGCAGTTTTGTATAACAGAATTTTTTTTTTTTTTTTTTTCAGGTTGCAAAAAAATTCATGTCTGGCAAAAAGACTATGGCCTCCAGTGGAAACTTGGTCAACACACCTTTCGTTGATGAAATCTGATGGGCACACATCAGCACTCACATATTTTATCTTTCAAGAGTGTCGACCTCTTCATTTCATTATAATAAATTAGGACATTTTCATGATATCTTTATTGTTCCTGTCCAAAATAAATCAATAAAATAAACATAATAAGGTTGTCATCAAAGGTTTGTCTTGATATTTGTAAGATTAAATAGTGGATTAATCTCAAGAGAAAAGCTCAACACTTGTCCATTTGAAATGTATAGATGTAAATTAATAAAGTATCTTACCAACACCAACAAACATTTATGAAACAAGTTGTGATTTGTGATCCCCTAACAACATAAACTTTGAGTTCTTTATAACATTAATGGATAAGACTGCACTGAAATTAAATTGAGATATTACCTTTTTGAAATCTGAATATAAAATAATGGTAAGTGAGTAGTTGTTTTGCTGCTTTGTTTTTACAATAAATGGTCAAATATTTCACTGGGAAGAATTAGCTTTTTGCAAGTGCAATATTATATACTTATAAAATACTGTAAGATTGTAAAATTATAGAAAAAATACTTGTACAATAATCATGAATGGCGGGGGAGAAACTGAAAAAAACAAGTGATTCAATGGTCAAAAGGTGGAGTAACACTTTCAGAAAGTTGGTTTAAGTTTCTGTAATAATGTTTACTCGATATACAATGAACAACACTTCACAAATTTTAACTGGTTTAAATTAAACAAATGTCAGGTAAAAACATACAAACGCCCCCTTAACCTATATAAATATATATATATATATATATATATATATATATATATATACACATATATAACATTCTTTAATAGCCTTATTGCGTTCACTACAGTGTTTTATAATTGATAAAAATGAAAAATAAATATCTCCTAATTTCATTGGTTTAAATGTTACTTCTACGTAGTTGCAAATATATATTTCCAGACTAGTATAAGCCTAGTCATTATTTTCTCTTTATTACATTTTGTGTCTTTCCAAATTAAGCATCTGTGCTTAAAAACTTAAAAAAAAAAAAAAACAAAAAAAAAAGCAACAGAACAGACCTACAGTCGTGGCCAAAAGTTTTGAGAATTACATAAATATTGGAAATTGGAAAAGTTGCTGCTTAAGTTTTTATAATAGCAATTTGCATATAGTCCAGAATGTTATGAAGAGTGATCAGATGAATTGCATAGTCCTTCTTTGCCATGAAAATTAACTTAATGCTAAAAAAAACTGTCCACTGCATTTCATTGCTGTCATTAAAGGACCTGCTGAGATCATTTCAGTAATCGTCTTGTTAACTCAGGTGAGAATGTTGACGAGCACAAGGCTGGAGATCATTATGTCAGGCTGATTGGGTTAGAATGGCAGACTTGACATGTTAAAAGGAGGGTGATGCTTGAAACCATTGTTCTTCCATTGTTAACCATGGTGACCTGCAAAGAAACGTGTGCAGCCATCATTGCGTTGCATAAAAATGGCTTCACAGGCAAGGATATTGTGGCTACTAAGATTGAACCTAAATCAACAATTTATAGGATCATCAAGAACTTCAAGGAAAGAGGTTCAATTCTTGTAAAGAAGGCTTCAGGGCGTCCAAAAAAGTCCAGCAAGCGCCAGGATCGTCTCCTAAAGAGGATAAAGCTGCGGGATTGGAGTGCCACCAGTGCAGAGCTTGCTCAGGAATGGCCGCAGACAGGTGTGAGCGCATCTGTATGCACAGTGAGGCCAAGACTTTTGGAAGATGGCCTGGTGTCAAGAAGGGCAGCAAAGAAGCCACTTCTCTCCAAAAAAAAACATCAGGGACAGATTGATCTTCTGCAGAAAGTATAGTGAATGGACTGCTGAGGACTGGGGCAAAGTCATATTCTCCGATGAAGCCCCTTTCCGATTGTTTGGGGCATCTGGAAAAAGGCTTGTCCGGAGAAGAAAAGGTGAGCGCTACCATCAGTCCTGTGTCATGCCAACAGTAAAGCATCCTGACACCATTCATGTGTGGGGTTGCTTCTCATCCAAGGGAGTGGGCTCACTCACAATTCTGCCCAAAAACACAGCCATGAATAAAGAATGGTACCAAAACACCCTCCAACAGCAACTTCTTCCAACAATCCAACAACAGTTTGGTGAAGAACAATGAATTTTCCAGCACAAAGGAGCACCGTGCCATAAGGCAAAAGTGATAACTAAGTGGCTCGGGGACCAGAATGTTGAAATTTTGGGTCCATGGCCTGGAAACTCCCCAGATCTTAATCCCATTGAGAACTTGTGGTCAATCCTCAAGAGGCGGGTGGACAAACAAAAACCCACTAATTCTGACAAACTCCAAGAAGTGATTATGAAAGAATGGGTTTCTATCAGTCAGGATTTGGCCCAGAAGTTGATCGAGAGCATGCCCAGTCGAATTGCAGAGGTCCTGAAAAAGAAGGGCCAACAATGTCATGTAATTGTCGATAAAAGCCTTTGAAACGTATGGTGCTTGTAATTATATTTAGTACATCACAGAAACAACTGAAACAAAGATCTAAAAGCAGTTTAGCAGCAAACTTTTTGAAAACTAATATTTATGTAATTCTCAAAACTTTTGGCCACGACTGTATTTTATTCATTGACGTTTCCAGTGAGAGCACACTTGCTGTCAAAATCAGGTTGGTGACGTCATGTGTTGCGTCATGTTCTCCTGCCCCCTGTTAACCCTTACAAAGAGAAAATATCTCGCGAGCAAGGTTGTGTTGTGAAAGGTTCGCAGACGCTGTTTTACGGTAAATTAGTTTAAAATGAAACGCGGAAGAACATAAGACAAGTAGGACAGCTGTAGTTATCGTTTCAGCACGATATTTGCCAGCATACACGATACTGCGACTCGTGAGATTTGGAATCGCTTTCCCTTTTCAGTGATATCCATAAATCAAGAGGGAAGATCCAGCACGGATGTAACGCATCGGAGCACTCTGGATTTTCCACACAGCCGTGCTCAAGTATGGGCTCACCTTCCAGGGAGCTGTTAGTGGAGTACGTGAGGGGCTTTGTTTCATAATGGGATGATGTTCAATACTGAATGTCATACTGTTGGTGTTTTGAACTGACATTCAGATGTTGTCTTCTAGAACTGCATGAAGAGCATCTCCATGAGGTGCAGAGGGAGTGAAAGTTGCACCCATCTCATGCAACCCCAAACATCTAACAGACCTAAACTCATGTAGCTCACAGACTGAAGTATGAAAATGGATAAACTCACCATTATTTCAGGATGTCTCTTTCTTGCAGCAGATATCTTCGCAATTGCAAGTGTTGTAAATCCAGACTGGATCAATACAGGCGGGCAAGAGGGTAAGAAACTTCATGTTCAGTCAAATACCATGGTACCTCTTTAGGCAGAGCACACGTGTATCTGCATGTGCAATGTTTTTATAACTACTGAGCATAATATACAAAAGTCCATTATAAAACAATTCATCTGGTTCGAATGTATTTATATATGCATTAAACAAGCATTTTCGTTTTTTGTTTAGTTGGACACATTGTATTCAAACAAGATTTTCTACACAACCATTTATGGGTAGAACATATAAATATATAAAAGCATCTGGTATTAGCTGATAAAAGTCAGTGATTCAATGTTTTGCATTAGTGAGATGTGCAGAAGCACGTTTTAAAGGGAAATGTGTTGCTGATTATTCAGGGTGTTTGTTGCTGTATTAATGAAATCTGTTGGGAATTGCCTTCCCCAGAGATATGATCTAGGACTTAATCAGATGGAAAATTGTCCTGTTATGTAAACGTGGTAATAATATTAATAAAATGTTGTTGATGCAAATGATCTTACAATGGAGATATAGCCAATTTATACACTTTTTACCCAATATTTACTCAAAATTATATATATATATATAAAAAAGTGCACTATACATTGATTTGATTAGGCTGATTAAACTAAAATGTTGATTAAAATAAGTATAAGTGAAGATTGATGTAAACAGAGAAGTAGCTGAATCCATTCTGACACATGAGATAAAATCATAACTATGCTTTCTGGACTCACTCTAAAGATGTGTAGAGGGAAAGAACGGGATATCCTGTGGAGTGACTTTAAATGGAGTTTCCCACGGTGAAACTGGATTTGGCAATTTTCCAACTAGTTACTCACATTTTTCTGAAGAGTTGGTGTTCAGCAGACCTCCATTAACAAAGTATACTGACATAACATTTACATTAATTTTTTATGTAGCTCAATAAAAGTTTAACCCTATTAAGTCTACTGTATCATATCTGATACACAAATTTTGAAGTCTTCGAAATCAACATGGTCAAAACTATGCTAAAAACATGTTGAAAACAATCTACTACATCCCTTCAATTGTCTGATTGATGGTTTATAGCAAGTAAAAGACCTTATGAGAGATGTATATTTGTCCATCTCTCAGTCATCTGAGAGACTGACTTATTTTCACAATAAAAACTACAGTTTTGATCAGAAAATTAAGCATTTAAATATCCTCTTACTAAGACATATTATTGGACGATTTAGAGTGACAACTGATACTAATATGCATTATAAAGATCTCCTTTAGATCATATTTTAATTTTCTTATTTAAATTGTTCTATCATTTCAGGCTTTGCAGGGTCAAGTTAATCTGATTTGGTGACTGTGGTTAATTTTATACCTTGTGAAAATTAAAGATTTTCTAATGTCCTAAATCACAAAACCTTCAAGGCAGCATGATTTTAGATATATTTGAATCCACTGTTAGTGTATTTATGCACTAAAGCATGCTCTGTCCTCAGCTCAATATAAATGACACAAATTTAGTGTTGAATCCTCAATATTATAGGAGGAGACTCTTTATTTTAGAAAATTCTTAGTTATTCACATTCTTGTTCATGTTCCAGGAAGGAATTCACGTCAGTCATACTTATATTTATTTATTTTTTTAGCACTAGTTTAAAAAAAAAAACGGTTTGCAACTGCAAGAATTGATATCATCATGCCCTTTTGTAAAGTACATAAAGGAATAGTTCACCCAAAAATGAAAAATTGTATCATTTTTTAATATTTTGTCACCATGTCATTCCTGTATGCATATTTTTTTCCTTTGCTGCACACACACACAAACACAAAAGACAATGTTGGTAACCAAGCAGTTTTCGGTTCCTATTGACTTGCATTGTATTTTTTGGCCGTACAATGGAACTGATACTTAGTTACCAGCATTCTTCAAATGGCTTCTTTTGTGTTCGACAGAGGAAAGGAAAAAAGAAAAAAAAAAACAACAGGAATGCCATACTGGTTTGGAATGACATGATGTTGACTAAATGATGGTAGAATTAGAGAACTATCCCAGTAAAGGAACATGACATTCAAAAATGAAAATGTATCCATCCTTATTTACTCACCCTAAGTCATTTCTGTATGCTGTTTTATCTTCTAGTCCTAGTTGTGTTATGTGTTGTGAAATGAAGACTTGCTTTACACTTTATAGACACAACATTTTCTTGTGTTTTGCACATAGGAGCTCTGACTGTGGGTCTAGTCAAGCAATGCCAGACCATCCATGGTCGAAACAGGGTATGTATCTCCCCAAGCCTTCCTCCAGAATGGATCACTACCCTGTTCTTCATTATCTTAGGCATCATCTCACTCTCTATCACATGTGGCCTGCTTGTGATCTCACAGTGGTGGGGAGAGGCTACAAAATATGCCCGCTGGATCGCCTTCATGGGAAGTATGTTACCTGAGGGAAATTTGATATGCACAAATAATCCAAACCTCTTAAGTGTTTTAAACGACCCTGTGTCAATTGTTTTTTGTTTGTTGTAGTGGTTCTCTTCTGCATGGCCGCCCTCTTATTTCCAGTCGGATTTTACATCAATCAAGTCGGAGGACAACCTTACAAATTACCCAATAATACGGTTGTTGGGTCCTCATATGTACTGTTTGTTTTGTCAATATTTTTTACAATAGTTGGACTTCTTTTTGCAGGTAAAGTCTGTCTGCCTGGCTGACAAATCCTGTTTTTTTATGCTACATATTAGATTTTTTTCAGCACCAGTGTTGGTTCAACTGATGGAAAAGTAATAGAGCCACTTTCACACTGACACAACAGGGCCTTGTTGCAGTCAGTGGATGTTTTATTAGAACTATACTGTGGTTATTAAAAGATTTACAGGTACAGTCAGTCATTAAGGCTAAAAAAATCATCTTTGTCTCAACCTGAGAGGATTTATTTTTGAATAATGACTGGCGGACTGTACAATATCCTGATTATGACAAGGCTACTCACCAAATAAATAAATAATTATATGGACATATAACACTGAGTTGAAATTATTTATAACATTTTATCTGTATTTTACCTTAAAGAAATGGTTCACTCAAAAAGGAAAATTTGCTGAAAATGTACTACTCACCCTCCGGCCATCCAAGACGTAGATGAGTTTTTGTCTTTGGAACAGACTGAAGGAATTTTACATGCATCACTTGAATCCAAACAGCTGAAAAAAACATCACAGTAATCCACAAGGCTCCAGTCCATCAATTAATCCAGCTAAAAAATGGATCCTCTATCCATAATAATACTTTTTTCAGGTTTACTACGCATGAATAAATAAGAAAATCAATCTGAAGGATGTACACGTGATATAATAAATTATACTCACTATAGTTCTCTATAAAATAAAAACTTGTTTTAATTTTATGTGGTCGCCCCCTCAGTGTATCTCGCCATGTTGAAATGACGTGACCCGAGATATTTCATTAAACGTCAGAGAGAATCATCACGCTCATTGGCTGCTTATAACAGTGCAGCGAACAGTACGGGAGAATTCAAATAAATTATGCATTTAGCAGACGCTTTTATCCAAAACGACTTACAGTGCATTCAGGCTAACAGTTTTTACCTATCATGTGTTCGCTGCGAATCGAACCCACAACCTAGCGGTACTAACGTAATACTTTACCACTTGAGCC